>NW_017671008.1:251957-318186 GCF_001879085.1 Nicotiana attenuata
TAAAACGGCACAACCATTAGCCTTCGTTTACACAAGTTTAGACCTACTCGAAAAAATTTCCAAAAACTTACCAGACTTACTAAATTTTACCCCCAAAAATCCTACCTACTTAAGATACTTAAAATTCTAGACTTTTTTCTAAAAAAAAAAACCAAACAAAAAAAAAAGTAATAACAGAAAACACAAAAACTCAAAAAATACCGTTCCATTGAAATTCCCCTTAGATTAATTTTAAATTTCAGTTGTTAGTTCAAAGTTCTAGCTTAGATAGGGATATATTTCTGATTGCTGAAGTTTAGAAGTTGTCCTGGGTGATTTCGAGTTTGTTTGGGTTTATTCAAGTTGTTTCGGGTGGTTTACTGGTTGAAATTTGTCCTGGGCTGTTCGATATTGCTTCTGGGTTTACAATAAATCTCAAGCTGTTGATTCCTGTTACTATACTGCTGTTGAAGTTGCTGACTCTACCTTCTTCTCTTATTTTGCCTTAATTCCAGGTACAAGTCCTGAACCTTTGGTGATGTAATATCTGCTTTAAGAAGTGAAATGGAAGCCTATTACGACTTCAATTCTGTTCTCTGCTTGCTCCTCTTGTTTTGTTTTTTCTGCATTCATTCGTAGTGTAGCCTAGTTAAGTAATTAGGTTCTCGTGCTGTAATTAATTGAACTTTTGGACTGTTTGGACAGTTTCAGAATGATATGAGTTTTGTCATGGATTTTTGAATTGGAGTTATGTTTAGACTCATGTTAATTGAATGCTGCAGAGATATATCACACAGGTTTAGATACTATTATGGAAATAACTTTAGAATGAGCATATGTACTCATACCAATGTCAAATAAATTGTTAAGTTTGAGTTTAGATTTCAGCAGGAATGTTTGGCTTAAGTCTGACAAGTACGCAAATGGCTTTATAATTCAGTTCTGATCTAAGCATTTTGTTTAAAGTAACATTTCAGTATAGTAAGTTTTTCGTTCGTATTTGATGTTTCAGTATAGGTTTGATTACCCTAGTTTAATCGATTCCCCAAATGTTTGTAGAATTCCATTAGTTTAGATATCATCAGAATAGAAAAATGTGGATTTTAATTGGCAATTGTTGAATTGAACTGAATCTAAACCTCCCTTTGTTAGTCTAGCTTATCATCCTAGTTGGGCTTATATCGAGGCCCGACACTGAACAGCCTCTCGTAAGAACTGACGCAGTTCCTCACTCTTAGCTGGCTTCGAGGCCCAAAGTTTTAGAGGCTTGAATTCTTATTTTGAAATCATTGGTTTAATTTTGCAGTAAGAGCTTGGGCCATCTAAGATAAGTAGCAAATTTAAATTAAGGGAGTCTTCAATAATGGAGATGCTCTTGTTTGAATTTGGACTTGATCTCGATGCCCGACTTTCTCGAATACCACTCAATGATAATTAATTTATAGTACTAATTAATTAGGCCTTTTAGAGACAATCTGTAATAGAAAATTATAGTTTCTTTTAGGATGGCCTTTAAATAAAACATGAGACGAGCCTCGTCGCACAAAACATGTAAATTGCAGGGCCCTCATTAATTGTTATGTTAAAATATTTTAGAAATCGGGTAAGCCATTTAGCGAATTTTCATGGCTTCCCGCAAAGATAATAATACGCTAGTCACTTTAGGCGCGAAATTTAATAATATTACTTTCCTAAACTCGTGTGCGCATTTCATGCAACCCAAATCCAAATCCCAAAACGCTGAATAAGAGGTGTTTAGGATCCGGGTGCATTTCATGTGATGTGATCCAAAAAATACGCTCTTAAACGGCGTTCACTTTCGTAAAAACAAATAAATTAAAAGTGGTAAATAATCTTAAAATTGCACTATAGGTTTAAATATGTATAAAAACCAGATTTTAGCCATTTATGATAATTTAAGCTACCGTGCTAGAACCACGGGATCCGGGGGTGCCTAACACCTTCCCCCGGGTCAATAGAATTCCTTACACAGAATTTCTGGTTCGCAGACTCCAATTGGGAAGTCGAAATTTTCCTCGATTTGGGATTTAAATCAAATCGGTGACTTGGGACACCAAAAGCCAATCCTATCCCAAGTGGCGACTCTAAAAATAAATAAATGATCCCATTTCGAATAATGTCACTTTAAATGGAAAAACTCCCTTATACCTTTACCCTTCGGGGTAGGTGTGTAAAAAAGGAGGTGTGACAGCTCTGGCGACTCTGCTGGGGAAATGAACCCAGAATTTCGATTTAGGGTTCAAGAATTCGAGCTTAGTATAATTATTATATTTGGCTTTAGCTGATTTTTCCACATGTTCCATGCTATATGTGCTAAATGTTTACCGCTTTGATATTTGTTGAAATTGTATATATAAACTGTCGCGAATCCCTTCCTCTTTCTGAGTCTTCTACATCATGGAGAAGGGTGCACTTCGTGTAGCTTCTCTTCTGTTTAGAGTCTTTTCCCATTTAGAACGAGGTTGGATAAGTTGCAAAGCCGGCGGAGCTTCTGTATCCCCGGTACGCTGCCTCCCCCTCGGCTCGAGTTGTCCGCTCGGGTAAGCCAGGTTTAGACCAATAAACCTAGGGTTAAACCTAGAAGGACAAAAACTCATGCCGGATCCCTAGTAGGACGTTTGTTTGCATCATATGCATTTGGCTTAGGGGACTCAACACAGGGGTTGGGTCCGTCTAGGACAGGTGACCCGAAATGAATTGACCATCCTGAGGCATCTTACGTGCTATTTGCGCATTTATTTGCTCGGCTTTGCATGTTGACCGGTTTGTCTAAATGAGTGAAAATTTAGAAAATAAGCAGTGTTAGGACTAAGTGAGGGTGACCATTTGTTTTGAAAAAACCACAATGCCCAAATAGTACCGAAATGCTGCCGGATTTTGAAAAAAAAAAAAAAAAAAAAAAAAAAAAGAAGGGAAAATATTTGAAAACATAGAAAAGAAAAATTGTTGTTCAAAATAGTTTTGATTTTGGCAAATCTGCCCGAACTACGCCGGTTTGATTCTCACCGGATGTGAGATACGTAGGCAACCCTCATCGGGTCCAACGCTTCCTTTTTCAAAAATAACAAAAAATGCCAACTTTGTGTCATAAATAAGTCGGGTGATGCCATTCCTGTTTAAATAAGCCGAATGTCCCCAAAAGGACGCCGGGAAGGCCGTTTTGCAAGAATAGCCACCTTGAGTCATTTTTAAAATGGTTTGCGGGCACAGCCTTAAAATCTTCCTCCCAGAAGTGCTGAAAGGCCGTATTTGCAAATCCAAGTCCTTATTTTCTAAGTAAAGAATTTTTGCACAAATAGCCATTTTTATAAATCATTAAGTTCCCCTAAATAATGTGCAGGATGAATTCAAGTGACATCGAAACCTTCTCAGTCCTGAGCGAGATCCCTTTGAAACTCCATATGTGGTGGCATGACTTGGGAAAAGGAAGTAGAGATACTGTGGTCAAAAGCCTGGGCGGTCTCGTAGATTTATTGAAAATCAGGCCAAGGACGGATGTCATCGAGGCACTGATACCATTTTGGGACCCGACCCGTAATGTATTCCGGTTTTCAGATTTTGATCTCACACCTACATTAGAAGAGATCGCCGGATACGCAGGTCTCAACGGGAACCTCCGTGGTAGATACCCTTTGGCTCCACGGCCGGTAACTCTTCACAGGTTTTTAGATTTGTTGAGCATCAGTCGGGATATTCAAGACCCCCATCTGGCGGAAGGGTGTTGTACACTACATTTCCTATATCACCGGTATGGTAACCCCAAAGGTTTTGAGGAACCCAATACAGGATTAATACATGCTGGCAACAAAGATAAATGGGAAGCCCGACGGGGATTAGCCTTCATGGTGGCCTTCTTGGGAGTGGTAATTTGTCCTAGAAAGGATGGTCACATAGACCTTGGCCTAGTAGGGATGCTAGATGTTGCCATGAAGAAACCTACTAGCACGGTGGCTCCTCTGATTGTAGCGGAAATATACCGAGCTCTGACTAAATGTCGAGAAGGGGAGAAATTCTTTCAGGGTTGCAATTTGCTCTTGCAGTTGGGGATACAGGAGCATCTTTGTCACCGCACAAGATATATGAACTACGGCTTAACCGGGTTGAGTTGTATTGCAGAGTTTGAGACCCAAGTTACAGGTATTGAATTCCCGGAGGGTACTGAGGCCTGGTCGTCATGTTTAAGATCCCTCACTACAGATAAAGTAGAATGGGCTTATGGATGGCTTCCTCCTACTGAAGCGGTGTACACATCGGCAGAGGTCCCTTATATTCTTTTAACGGGTATTCGAAGCATTCAGCCCTATGCTCCTTACCGAGTTTTGCGACAATTTGGAAGATTCCAGACGGTGCACGGTGATGAAGACCTGAGTGGGCAAGTTATTGAGTTGGGCCCAAAAGCTGCATTTCCTGAAGGCCAAATCCGAAAGATATGGAATGAGTGCAGGTACCTTGAGCCTAAAACTATAGTACAGAACCGGGCCAGAGGTGAGGTAGATCCCAAATACTTGGTTTGGTTTGGTAAAAGGTTTCAAATCCCCGAGAGACCCGCCAAAAGGCCACATGTGCAACAATTAACAAACGAGGCTCAGGTGCAGTGGGATTGGTTGGCTAAAGAAAAGGAGTACAGAGCTCGAATTGGAGCATTGGAAAAACAGGTTCAAGAGCTTCGGTTCGAAAACAGCTTACAAACCGCAGCCGATGAAAGCGATAAAAAGCAATNCTATGTCAAACAGGGAATTCATGTGGATTGGAACAGGATCGGGTTGACATCTGCCCACTTCCACATGGCAGAGAATGGAAGATCGGGACAGAAAAGATATTCGCCCGAAATAAAATGTTTGTTAAGGCTTTTGATGGTATTAAGAGGGGATACCATCATAGGTGAAATCGGCATGATATTGCCATAGGACCGGAGGACTGCGGGGGGACTTATCCCAGGTATTGGACATGGATACACATCTTTACAACTTCCTTCTGGGGAGGCCTTGGGATCATGCTGCAGGAGCTGTGCCCTCCACTTCTCCACCCAAATGGTAAAAAAACTTGATATGAAGGTCAGGAAATGTGTCCACGGAGAAAGAGAAGACGACGCAATTCTATCTATCGATCCATCTTATCCCATGTTTGGGAGGCAAGGAAGGAAGGAGAGCATGATTGTACCAAAGCCTGAGATTGTCGGGTATACGGGGGCGTAGCAGATCACGCAACGGAGACGAAGGAAATCCTGTCCTCACTTTCCTGTTTCTAACCTCAATCATGGGGCCAGAGAAGAAATGATTAAAGAACATGTTTCAGCCAGGAAAAGGGTTGGGAAAAGCCTACAAGCGAATATCTGGAGCCAAGGTAAAACTCACCGCAACAGAAAAGCTCATCGGAGTAAGGCTGTTCAACCTACCCCAGGATGCATTGAAGAAGAAAGGGGCTGAAGAAAGAAAGAAAGAAGGATGGGTTCGCCACAAAAGCCATTGCCACTATTCTCTACGATAACTTTTGTCAAGACCAAATTATCGCAAAGGAAAAGGATGACGAGCTGTTCACAGTTGAGGATCGCAAGGACATATGTGAAGTATGCAGAGAATGCTTTATGAAACCAACATGGTCAGTGGAGCAAGGACTAGCACCTGGAAATGCTCTATGTGGGGGCAGATGCTTTAACATCAGAATGGAAGGCTACGCCATTCCCGATAGGCGGGAGTTCCCGGTAGGACTAGCCCTGCCACCTTTTCTACATCTCAGTTGTTATTCAGGGTGTCTAGCTCGGGTGTCCCACTAGTTTCATTGTCTTTTAAATTCCTGGAATGTCACAAACCCTGTTATCCTTGCCAAATTCCAAGAAATAAATCAATATTCATCGTCCATCTTTATTTCTTTCTAATTTTGGCAATATGTTTTTCCTTTTTTTTTTATCTACTCTCTTTCAGTATAAATAATGCAGCTTTAAATAACATGGACATGCCTGCGGGGGACTCCAATTGCCCGGATTCAAAAACACGCTGTTTAATTGGAATAATGAATCAAGAACCGGATATGATGAGGAAAGAAGCTTTGGTAGGGAGATTCAAACCGAGAAGATGGAACAATTTGAGAACAAACCTAAAGCCAACCTGGACGACACTTGAACCGGTTCAATTGCGCGGGAACGGCCGAAGAAATACAAGCGGAAACCAAATAAGCTTCACACAGATCAACAACACTGAACGCAATAATCCAGCTCCTGTCGAAATTAAAGATGTGTTTGCTGGCGTTATGACACATTGCCAGACTATAGCATGGACCTATGGTGCACAAATTGACCGATTCACCCGATTTTTGCCTCCAGTTACAGGCAAAAGCAAAGAAGTTCAAAACGATATTCAGTGATAAGATCAAAGAAAAGTCACAAAACAGTTTGAAGGCCGAGGGTAATTCGAGGGTCGAATATAACCACGTGGTTGTTGGCCAATGTGGTCCAGTTACCAAAAGAAAGATGGAGAAACCGCGTGGTGTTAGGATTACCGAGATTAGAAACAGGGCAAGTCCCAAAGATAATTCCCGTACCTAACATTCCACATCCTTGTTGAAACTGCGCCAAAACATGAAATACAGGTCTTCGTGGACTGTTACGCAGGATATCACCAAAAGTGTTGATGGATGAAGAGGGATGCCGAAAAAGACAGCCTTTCAACTTACACCCAGTGGGGAAACCGTACCTGTTATCGGGTAATGCCGTTTGGGCTGAAGAATGCTGGGGCAACTTATATCGGAGGCCATGACCACCATCTCTACCACGATATGGATGCAACAATTCAAAGAAATAGAAGGTGTATGGATGATGATGTAATCGTTAAGTCACGAACTCAGAACGATCACGTTCGAGATTTTGAGAAAATTCTTTTGAACGGTTGCGCAAGTATTGAATCTAAAGTTGAATCCAGCTAAATGTGCTTTCGGAGTCCCATCGGGGCAAGCTCTTGGGTTTTCATAGCTCAGCAGGAGAGGTATTGAGTTGATTCCTAAACAAAGATAAAGGCCATTCGGAGATTTACCTCCTCCAAGAACAAAAGGATGGTGATTGAGGTTTATTGGGCAGGTTAAAACTATACAGTTCGGTTTCATCGCTAATGACTACCACCTGTTGAGCCTATATTCAAGTTATTGAAGAAGAGATGGGCTATCAAGTGGGACGTCCGAATGCAAGGAGCCTTCGATAAAAAATCAAGGAATATTTGTCAAAACCTCAGTATTGGTCCCACCAGAGCAGGACGACCTCTTTTCTTGTATCTGACACGGCATAGTTGGAAAACTTCTTGTGTCTGTGTCTCGGGCAGCTGACATAACCGGAAGGGAAGGAGCAGGCAATTTACTATCTGGAGCAAAAGAAGTTTACGGGGCTACTGAGGGCCATAAATACACCTTGTTGGAAAGAACATGCTTGCGCTCTGACGTGGGGTTTGCGCCAAAAGCTGAGATCATTATCTTCAAAGCCCATTACCACCTTACCTTAATAAACCAGGTTGGATCCTTTGAAATACATATTCCAGGAAAACCCGATACCCACTGGGAGGCTTGGCCAAAATGGCAAATCTTGCTTCACTTGAATTGACTTAGTTATGTTACTCGCACGGGGGCAAGTCTTTTTTGGGAAAGCCCAGGCTTTGGCGGATCATTTGGCTGAAAACCGGTCGACAGGAATATCAACCGTTAAGCACCTATTTCCCGCGATGAGGAAGTAAATCTGGTGGAAACCATCTTGAGACATTCCGTGCTTGGAAAATGTCTTTGATGGACAGGTTTAAATCGAGGAGTGTTAGGTTTATGGGGCCAATTCTTGATATCACCCAATTGGCAGCACTACCCGGCTACAGCCAGGCTCCGGATTTCTTTTGCCAAACCAATACAGTGAGTATGAAAAGCCTGCATCATGGGGATGAACATGGAATTGACAGAGAATTGAAGATTTGTTAATCATGGGGACTCTGACTTGAATTATCCGAACAAAGCCCAAAGGAGAATGGGAAAACTCGAGATGTTGAAGCTCATTCCTGTATCGGGACAGCATGTGGGAAGATCTCACCAAACGCTTCAAGTCGTTAGAATTCAGGTATAATCCCCCGTGTTCACTTAATGAACTAGCCGATGCACTTGCCCACTCTAGCTTCAATGTGGCCTTGCCCAGGCAATGCCATGATTTAACCCTTTTAGAGATCAAACAAAAGAAAAGCACGGTGATTGTAATGCGGTTCGAGGGGAAACCAACGTGGTCAGCCCTTGGATCATGATCATCAAGAGATTTCTGGAAAACACAGGAATTACCCTGAGCAGGCCACCGGTCAGATCAGAAAAAGAACCATTAGACGACATGCGAGTGGTTCTTTTTAAGTGGTGATGTTTTATTAAAGAACCCCGGAGCCTCAACTTGCTAAGATGTGTGTGACGCCGAAGAAGCTTGGAGAATTATTGCAGGAAGGTGCACGCAAGAGTATGTGGACCTCATATGAATGGATGTATGTGTTTGGCCAAAAGAAATTTTGCAGACCGGGTATACTGGGATAACGATGGGAAGGGAAAGACCTGTTTCAGTTTTGTTCGGAAATGTCACAACTGCCAGGTGCACGCGACTTGATTCATGCACCTCCGACAGAACTCCATCCGATGTCAGCACCTTGGCCGTTTGTCGCATTGGGGCATGGATGTCATTGGGCGATCGAGTCGAGAAAGCTTCGAATGGGCATAGTTCATACTGGTTAGCAAATCGACTATTTCACAAAATGGGTTGAAGCCATCACCCTCAAGTCAGTCACCAACGAAAAGCCGTGTTCTAGTAGGACTTTGTGCCACTCCAATCTCATTTGCCGCTTTGGCATTCCTGGCAATTATTATTACCGAACAATTGCAGCTAACTTGAACAGTCGCCTGATAGAGGAGGTATGTGAACAATTCAAGATAAACGCATAGAAAACTCCAACGCACCTATCGCCCAAAAGCCGAATGGTGCTGTCGAGGCAGCAAATAAATCATCAAGAAGGATTTTGAGAAAGATGATTCAAAGCTCCCAGGCAGATGATGAAAAAGTTACCCTTGTCGCCATTTACTTGGGTATCGCACCACAGTACGTACATTCAATGGGATGGCAAGACACCGTACTTTGTTAGTTTACGGGACTGAAGCCATTCATACCTGCAGAAGTGGAAATCCCTTCACTCCGGGATAATTGTTTGAGGCGGAGATTTGATGGATAGTGGAATGGGTTAAAAACCCGACTAGAGCAAATTGTCATTAATTGATGAAAAAACGGATGGCCGCGGTTTGTCCGCGACAGCTGTACCAAACCAAAGAATGGCCCGTGCCATAGAATGAAGAAAAGTGCGTCTCCCAGGAATTTTTGAAGTGGGACAGCTTGGTACTCAGACGCATTCTCCCTCATCATCAGAAGCAAAAAAGGGAAGTTTGCCCCTTAATTGGAAAGCGTCCAATACATCTATCCGAAAATTTGCGCAAGAGGAGCACTGTATCGTGGGAGACATCGAAGGGATATGATCCTGAGACAGCAGTCAACGCAAGATGCAGTATAAAAAAGGACTACGTCTAATCCTCAATTCGCGTGCTTTGTGACAATTGAGATGACGAAGGCATTTTCTCTTGCTATCCAAACATATCAACCCTTCGTAAACCCATTTGGAGCCGTTTACTCTTCCTTTGGCTACCCTCTTTGGAACCCGGAAATATTATTCGAAAAAAAAAAAGTTTTAGAAAAAAAGAAAAAACAAAACAAAAACAAAAACAAAACAAAAACAAAAATTTGTTTGCCTTGAACTACTGTTTGACAGTAGATCCCGAAAGGGTACGTAGGCAGCCTTCTCTGGGTTCAGTCACAACCAAAACAAAAACTCCCTATTTCCCAAAAGATGAAACTGGGGCAGATGATATAATGGTCGGGCCACGGAATCCGCCGAAATGGTTCCAAAGTGTTTTGTAGTTCCGACCCAATTCCTTTCACCCCAAAAGACCTCGTCCAAAGTTCCCTTCCGATCAATGTCAAAGGTAGTGGGAATTGAAAAGCAAATATTGTGGGAAGCTGGTATTAAGTCCAAATTAGAAGAAATATTAAAATGAGAGAGTCTTCATCGGTGAAAACCTTTGGCACCATAAAGGCGATGATGAGAAGAGAAATTGAAAATGAGAGAGAGTCCGTGGTGAAAACTCGCAAAGAGCACTATCGGCGACAGTGAGAAGAGAAATGAGAGAGGTCGAGTTCGGACCCGCAAAGGGCGCTGTCGGCCGAAAAAGAGACATCTCACCACCAAAGAGTCCTTGCAAGGTGCCCTGGTTTTGAAAGATAGATCAAAATGGGTCCACGAGAAGCTTGGAAAAGTTTTTTGGTCGGGCATCCCAGTCCAAGAAGAAGCATGTCATGTCTATTTGAAGCCGGCATGCACCCCAGATAAGTCCTTCTTTTCCCCCGAAAGGGACGCTTCTCTTTTAAACTCATATGCCTTGCCTTTTGTATATTTCTTCTTTGAATCCCTTTTCTCCGTAAACTATTACAAAGAAAAGGTGGCAGACCGGCTTCACAGGGCTCCGCCTGGTCAGAGTCGGAGAAAAAATGCCCAGCCTCACGAGTGCGTCAGGCCGATCCTGACCTGACCCATAGTGGTTGATGCTTTCGAAGCAAAGACATTTGGAAAAGAAAGAAAATCAAAAGGCAAGGACGAATAAAGGGAAAAGGCCGAGCCCACCCGGGCGAGTCATAATGAAAACCCTGAGAGTTAAAACCCGATCGGTTCGAAAAGAGGAGTCACCCTCAAGGCCAACAAGGCAGCAAACTTCTCAACGGAAATGGGGACGGGATCAAGCAATTGGGATGATCAAGGCCACAAAACCAACCACCGTTTCAAACTAACAAATTGTCTTTTGTGGGAAAACAGGACTAATTCAAAGAGCAACCGTTGCAAGAAGCAGGTGCAATCCAAAAGAAATGAAATGCGCAAGCACTGAAACAGTTTTGCAGCAGGAAAACGACCAAAAGGAAGTTTCCCCCCAAATTCTTTCGTGCGTTTTGCTAAAATAAAAGGAAAACATATAAAAGAGGAAAACAAAAGAAAAGAAAGAAGGAAAGAAATAAAAATGAAAATCCCTAAAGAAAAACCAAATCATGGTAAGCATAGGATCCCATCCTTAAATCTCCCGGCACAAAAACCGTGGAGCTTTTCTTCCCAAATCCCGGAAACAAAAAACCGAGGATCTCCCGGCACAAAAACCGTGGAGCTTTTCTTTCCAAATCCGGAACAAAAACCTAGGATCTCCCGCACAAGAACCGTGGAGCTTTTCTTTCAAAATCCCGGAACAAAAAACCGAGGAATCTCCCGGCACAAAAAACCGTGGAGTTTTTTCTTTCCAAATCCCGGAACAAAAAACCGAGGATCTCCCGGCACAAAAAAACCGTGGAGCTTTTGTTTTCAAAATCCCGGAACAAAAACCGAGGATCTCCACAAAAATCGTGGAGGTTTTCTTTCCAAATCCCGGAACAAAAACCGAGGATCTCTCGGCACAAAAACCGTGGAGCTTTTCTTTCCAAAATCCCGGAACATAAACCGAGGAATCTCCCGGCAACAAAAATAACGTGGAGCTTTTCTTTCCAAATCCCGGAACAAAAACCGAGGATCTCCCGGCACAAAAATCGTGGAGCTTTTTCTTTCCAATCCCGGAACAAAAACCGAGATTGCTCCCGGCACAAAAATCGTGGAGCTTTTCTTTCCAAATTCCCGGGAACAAAAAAACCGAGGATCTCCCGGCACAAAAACCGTGGAGCCTTTTTTTTTCCAGAATCCCGAACAAAAACACCGAGGGATCCCTTTACCACATTCCCAATTTGATTAGATATGTGTCCACAACTAATTCACGAAATTTTGCTAGTGGAAAAACTGGGGCAGAAAATTTCGTTCCGTTTGGTTTGTTTTGGTATCCTAAGCAGGCAAACCTCAAGACACAAGGTGTGGGATGACCAACGGAATAAATCCCAATCTAGAATCAAAGAAAAGAAGAAAAGTCAAAAAAAGATGAACTCAAAATGTGAAGCAAGCAAGGGCGCGGATTGCTCAAAATTGAAGTCACAAGCTCCGTTGGCCCGGTTTTGACTCAATGCTGCACGAAGAAAGTAGACACCTACAACTTGCGCGAGCATCACAGATTCAGATTCAAGAGTCCACAGCAAAATCAGCTAAAACTAAGCTTTCAAGTTTCAAGAGATTTTAGTAATAAGATCTTATAACTGTAGTTGATCAGGCATTATTGCTAGCTTAGCTTTGATTTCCCTTTTGATGTAATAAGGAGGTCACGCGAAGCCAGTAGCAGCAACCAACAGTCAGTGAAATCACAGCTCCTGGTAGTCCCAGCTACCAAACGCTTCCCGACTAACACTGAACCCTGATTCCTGCTTCAGCCCTAGGATATGTAGGGCTAACCTTGAAGCAGGTGTGGGGTCAAGCTTTCCTTTTTCCAAAAAAAATCGGCTTCACACGGAATATAAACCGGGGAAAAATATCGTGCATTTTCGGCTCACTTGTCTTTGCACGAAAACTCTTCGTGTTTTCGGACAAAGAGGGTCAGCTGTGAGCAGACGTGATTTTATGCCAACTAAGCAGTAATTCCCCAATTTACAAACAAAACGAATTTTTCTAGTATTTTATAAATTTATGTGGAATTTTCTGGTGGCATTCTTTGTAATTGTTGCATTTTTATTTGTGCATTTTTAATTCATCTGGAAGATTATAAAAATACATTTCCCTATTGTTTTAGGTTCTAATTGTCACATTTTAGTATATAAATTAGTAAGAAGAAAATAACAAAATGTTTCTTTTCGTTCAATTTATACTTATTAATTTGTCTTTATTTTTCCAACTTTGAATTAGAGTTAGTTAATTTCTGAGATTAATTTTGGGGTTTTTACTTTTAATTTTGCCATTTAACAAAAATTTCAAAATAAATAAAATGAACAAAACCAAAGGAAATAAAAATAAATTGAATTTAAGCTTTAATCAGGCCCCAAGATTGGGCCAACTGTCAAAATTAATCACAGCCCAATGCCCCCAAGTCTTTGCCAGAACCAGCCCAAATCCGTCAACACAGTCCTAGTCCCTCCCCATGGCAAAAACGACGCCGGTGGCCGTCACTCATCTCGGCCCGGTCCAATCCCCCATGATTCCTACGGCCCTCATAAACCCAAAAACATATCCCATAAAAACTGTCCGAAAAATTAACCTAGAAATCTAAAAATTATTTTATCTTCCTTCGTACCTCCCCTGTAACGCCGCGTCCTCCCCCTAACCCCACCATCTGCCACCGTTTCCTCCGCCGTCCGCCGCCACGACGAAATCGTCGCCGCCGGCGGCGATGCTCCGATCAACCCCAAAATTACACCCCAGATTCCCCTTCTCCTCCTCTACCCAAATCCACTGGCCTTTGCTTTCAAATATCACTGGAACTCGTCGAATATCCGTTCGAAGTTTTCCGGCCAAGTCGCCGGTTATGCCAAACGGTCCCAAATTAACACCATGGGACCGCCTTGACCTCCTCTATCCAACCCCCATAGCCACATGTCCCAAATATGGCCAGAATTGCCCAAATATCCGATCAAATCCGGCAGAACCCTAAATTAGAAAACCTTGGGGATTTTCGACCATAACTTCCCTAATCATGTGTGTTCTTTTGGAAAACACACGATTAGGGATGTTACGTGTCAAGAGTCCCGGAGTATTCACAACAAGTTGGCCAGAATGCGCTCCATAGTCAATCGAGTGCCCAAAATTGGTAAGTTCCGATTCTGCATGTTTGATAATCTTTAACTCTTTAGAGCCTTTTGATTTCATTTTTCTTTTCTTCAGTAATTGAGCCTCTACTGTGTTATTGTGGTAATCATTTAGTTTAGTTTAGTTTAATTACATTAGTATTCTTCAATCCCAGTAGACATACACGTTTAAGTGTTTGGATTCTAGGGTCAGTTAGTTGATTCTTAATTGTTGCTGCAATTTGGTTTTAATTATTAGCTGATTTGTCTAGTGTGATTAGCCTTAGGAACGGATTGTTTGGTTATAGGTAATGGACTGGTTTAACTTGGTCAGTAATATCAGGGGATGATCAAGGGTAATTTAGGCATAGAAAAGGGTAGTTTTATTAGGAATAGTAATTTTTAAAGTAGGGAAGGGATAGTATAGGAATTGTAATGGGTAGAGGACTTTCTAGAATAGACTTTAGTATAGTTTTCAATAAAATAGGTGTTGTAACTTGGGTAACAAGTTAAAAAATAAGGGACTAAAAGCTGAGAATGGGTAGGGACTCAAAAGAAAAAAAAAATCTGAAGGTAGCCCTAGTTTTGCCTATAAAAGGCACACCCATTGCCTTGTTTCACAAGTTTAGACCTCTAAAAAAAATTTGGAGAAACCTCCCAGCTTATGATTTTCCCAAAATCCTCTTCTTAAAAGCCAAAACTAAAATCTGAATTCCAAAAATAAAAAGGGAGTTCAAACCTGAATTCTTATAGTCTAAACCTTCATTTTAGATCTTAAATTCTGCAGAAAAAACCAAAAAAAATAATAACAGAAAACTTTCAAAAATCCTCAAAAATATTATTCCATTGAAAGCCATGGGTTAACTTCGAGTTTTAATTGTTGATTTGCATCTTCTAACTCAATATTTGATGGCTGAAATGACCTGAGTATGCCTGTTCCAATTTCAACTAAATTTGGTTAAGGATCAGTGTGATTTTGGTCGTTTTATTGCTGTTGCTCTTCTATCATTCCTTTCTGGGTATTGTGGCTTGAATTGGGTTGAAACTGGCCTTGTGTGAGCCGTGTTAGTGCTGATCTTCTTGCTGTGATTTGCTGAGCTGTTGCTGACCTTATTTCCTTCTTATTTCACTCTAAATTCCAGGTACATACTTGAATCTCCTTGCTGTAATTCAGAGCTTGAAAGTGGGAATAAAATGCTCAACTATTTGCTCTTGAACCATGATTGCCTGGGCTGTGATATGCTAGTAGATCAATAAGCTTAATTAAATTGCAATTGCTTAGCTTGTATTTACATGACACAACGGACCACTGTTATTATGGGACTGTTTGTGCATAATTTGGATTGTTGTTTGTATCGACTTTCATTATTGAGCACTAGTATAAATATAGAAGTTGATGTCAGGTCTTCGTTTATGGTCAGTAATTGAGCATTAGAAACGATGATTTAAAATTAGACAGCATGTCTAGCTAGTTTACCATATTCCTATTTTTTTTTCGTAATGAATCTCATCTACTGCTTGCCATTAAATAAGCCTGGATATATAGAAGTATACAAATATGACTGGGCTCGAACCTAAATAGTTACAGTTCGAACTCCAGGTGCTTGGTCAATAGTATTGGCTTCAGTGTTTTTTTTTTAGCATGATCAGCATTATCTTAGTTACGACTTCAACATTTAAGCTTCAGCATGTTCAAATTTCCAGCATCAAATTTTCAGAGCATGTGGATCAAACCCAAACAACTATCGAATTTGGATTGAGTGTGTTTAATTGGCAAACAGTTCCTCCCTGCTGGGCCATGTGTTAGGCCCAACGTTTAGCCCTCTTACCCAATAGACAACCTGGCCTTTGCTTCGAAACATATTGCCATCATTGGGCTGCCGCTGAAAGCCCAGTTATTGGACAACTCCATGTCACAGGACTGGGCCCAATGTTCAAAGTCCAAATTGTTAAGTCCAGAAGTCTTTTAAAACTACATTAGGATATCGGGAATTAATTCACAAATATAAATTTGGGTTTCAAGTTAGGTGGCGGGTTCAAATTAAGAGGATCTTCCCTTTTGTTTGAATTCGGACTTGAATTTGAGACCCGAATTTATAAATGCTAATTAATTAGGGCCCTTTAGAGACAACATTGTAATAGAAAATCATAGTTTCTTTTAGGATGGCCTTTAAGTAAAACATGAGACGAGCCTCGCCGCATAAAACATATAAATTGCGGGGCCCTCATTAAATACTGTGTTAAAATATCTTAAAATTCGGGACATGCCATTTAGCGAATTTTCATGGCTCCTGCAAAGATAATAATACGCTAGTCACTTTAGGCGCGAATTTTAATAATATTACTTTCCTAAACTCGGGTGTGCATTTCATGCAACCCAAATCCAAATCCCAAAACGTTGAATAAGAGGTGTCACGGATCCGGGTGCATTTCATGTGACGTGATCCGAAAACACGCTCTTAAACGGCGTTCACTTTCGTAAAAATAACTAAAAGCGGTAAATAATCTTAAAAATTGCAAAAACCAGATTTTTAGCCATTTATAATAATTTAAGCGACCGTGCTAGAACCACGGGATCCGAGGGTGCCTAACGCCTTCCTTCGGGTCAACAGAATTCCTTACACAGAATTTCTGGTTCGCAGACTCCAATTGGGAAGTCGAAATTTTCCTCGATTTGGGATTTATATTAAATCGGTGACTTGGGACACCAAAAGCCAATCCTATCCCAAGTGGCGACTCTAAAAATAAATAAATAATCCCATTTCGAATAATGTCACTTTAAATGGAAAAACTCCCTTATACATTATCCTTCGGGGTAGATGTGTAAAAAAGGAGGTGTGACAGCTCTGGCGACTCTGCTGGGGAACGAACCCAGAATCTCTGGTTCAGGGTTAAAGAATTCGAGCTTAGTACAATTATTATATTTGGCTTTATCTGATTTTTTCTACATGTTCCATGCTATATGTGCTAAATGTTTTACCGCTTTGATATTTGTTGAAACTGTATATATAAATTGTCGCGAATCCCTTCCTCTTTCTGAGTCTTCTACATCATGGAGAAGGGTGCACTTCGTGTAGCTTCTCTTCTGTTTAGAGTCTTTTCCCATTTAGAACGAGGTTGGATAAGTTGCTAAGCCGGCGGAGCTTCTGTATCCCCGGTACGCTGCCTCCCCCTCGGCTCGAGTTGTCCGCTCGGGTAAGCCATGTCTAGACCAATAAACCTAGGGTTAAACCTAGAAGAACAAAAACTCATGTCGGATCCCTAGTAGGACGTTTGTGTGCATCATGTGCATTTGACTTAGGGGACTCAACACAGGGGTTGGGTCCGTCTAGGACAGATGACCTGAAATGAATTGACCATCCTGATGCATCTTACGTGCTACTTGCGCATTTATTTGCTCGGTTCTGCATGTTGATTGGCTTGTCTAAATAAGTGAAAATTGAGGAAATAAGCAGTGTTAGGACTAAGTGAGGGTGACCATTTGTTGTGAAAAACCAAATGCCCAAATAATACCGAAATGCTGCCGGATTTTTAAAAATAGAAAAGAAAAATATTTGAAAACATAGAAAAGAAAATTGTTGTTCAAAATAGCTTTGATTTTGGCAAATCTGCCCGAACTACGCCGGTTTGATTCTCACCGGATGTGAGATACGTAGGCAACCCTCATCGGGTCCAACCTCCCTTTTGCAAAAAATAGCCAAAAATACCAAAATTTTAATTTTTTGTCAAATAAATTGGGTGATACCATTCTTGTTTTAAGATAAGCCGAATGTCCCCAAAAGGACGCCGGAAGGCCGTTTTTGCAAGAATAGCCACCTGAGTCATTTTCAAACGGTTTGCGGGAACAGCCTTAAAATCTTCCTTCCAGAAGTGCTGAAAGGCCGTATTTGCAAATCCAAGTCCTTGTTTTCTAAATAAAGGATTTTTGCACAAATAGTCATTTTTCGAAATAAATCATTAAGTTCCCCTAAATAATGTGCAGGATGAATTCAAGTGACATCGAAACCTTCTCAGTCCTGAGCGAGATCCCTTTGAAACTCCATATGTGGTGGCATGACTTGGGAAAAGGAAGCAGGGATACTGTGGTTAAAAGCCTTGGCGGTCTTGTAGATTTATTGAAAATCAGACCAAGGAAGGATGTCATTGAGGCACTGATACCATTTTGGGACCCGACCCGTAATGTATTCCGGTTTTCAGATTTTGAGCTCACACCTACATTAGAAGAGATCGCCGGATACGCAGGTCTCAACGGGAACCTCCGTGGTAGATACCCTTTGGCTCCACGGCCGGTAACTCTTCACAGGTTTTTAGATTTGTTGAGCATCAGTCGGGATATTCAAGACCCCCATCTGGCGGAAGGGTGTTGTACACTACATTTCCTATATCACCGGTATGGTAACCCCAAAGGTTTTGAGGAACCCAATACAGGATTAACACATGCTGGCAACAAAGATAAATGGGAGTCCCGACGGGGATTAGCCTTCATGGTGGCCTTCTTGGGAGTGGTAATTTGTCCTAGAAAGGATGGTCACATAGACCTTGGCCTAGTAGGGATGCTAGATGTTGCCATGAAGAAACCTACTAGCACGGTGGCTCCTCTGATTGTAGCGGAAATATACCGAGCTCTGACCAAATGTCGAGAAGGGGAGAAATTCTTTCAGGGTTGCAATTTGCTCTTGCAGTTGTGGATACAGGAGCATCTTTGTCACCGCACAGGATATATGAACTACGGCTTAACCGGGTTGAGTTGTATTGTAGAGTTCGAGACCCGAGTTATAGGTATTGAGTTCCCGGAGGGTACTGAGGCCTGGTCGTCATGTTTAAGATCCCTCACTGCAGATAAAGTGGAATGGGCTTATGGATGGCTNACAACATCTATAAATATAAAAGTTAGTGACATACTTTGAGAAATAACATTTTTAACTTCATTTAAAATTTTAAAATAAATTACCGAGTAATTCTGTCTCATCGACATCATGTTGATTTGTTAGTTGGTCAAAAGGGCGCAAGTTAAAGATGTTCATATGAAATGAAGGATCATTTGTTTCCTCGACAAATGTCTTTTGAGTAAATGTCAACTTCAAGTTGTGTGTCGTAGTCCTCAACTTCAAATTATTTGGTCCGACTATAAAGTAGTTCATACGATATAAGCGAAGTTCATGTATCTTGTTCCTAAAAAACTTAAGAACATACTTTCCGATTGTAGCATGTATACGATCACCCTGCAAATTCAGATTAATTATTTGTGCACAATTATGAACCCAACAAATGTAAGGGCGTATATACTTTCATCAATGTGTAAAGTTGTTAAAAGATGTAATGTCAAAAACCAAAATGCTACAGTTGTTGTATATCAATTATGAAGGCAACATGAGCAGAAACAAAGCTGAAAATTGCAAAATATAAACATAGTTTCTATAAGTTCATCCGATGATCGTGTAACCAAGGCAAGCAATAGCTAATATTTACCGAAGTTATATATTTTGAACAATACTTCTTTAATAGCAGAACAGTTCCTCTGCTATTTTGAACAATAAATCGGTTATTATGTACAAAGATGCAACTTACCTGATTGTTAATATAAGGACAATCACTTTCTAAAGTTATACTCAACATTCGAAGTGAAAAACGAAATGACACAATGGATTCCAGATCAGTTAAACATCTGTTGATATGGAAGTCGAATTATTTAAGTAATACGGAAGAAAGAATTTTCATATGGAATGCGACTACATTAGTAAGTTTAAAACTATGACAAAGTTGAATATGTTACCTTAGAATCCTGTAAAACCAATTCAATTGAAAACGGTATTTGCGGGTTAAAGCGATCCGGCATTATCCACATTCGAACAACTCTAACTTTGAGATTCCATTGCATCGAGTTGGATGATATTTGTTTGATATCATGAATTTGTGTGGCCATACTTGCAAAGTAATTGCAATCAGAATGTAGTAGATGAAATATGAAGTTGAAAAGGTTTTGTAAATATAAAGCACATAAATCATGGAGTTATAGATGTGTATATAAATTTGAGATTTTGGAGTTGGAAGAAGACGTTACAGACCACGATCAGTCGTGGGATAATGGAGATGCACTTCTGCCTTTGAGATGCCGACTGTTTTGTTGGAATAACTGATATTATTCCTCCTTTTAAAAAAAAAACTTAAGTATTAAAAAGTTAAAAAAAGTTATTGCAAATTGTGGATGGTAGTTAAGGAGTAAAAAACGGGAACTTACAAACTGGAGGAATCTTTTCCTTGATTTTTAGAACCGCAACTTTAATTAAAGGGCAGAAATTATGGAAAGCAAAAATCGTGTTATGGAAAGCAAAAATCGTGGGAATCATTGAAACCAATTTCGTGGATTATTAACTGTTCTTATTTTGCTGATTTGTAGGGATACATGTTGTCTTTGTTTTTAATAACAATCACGTTAATTAAGGGGGAGGAAATACCAGAAAGCTAAAATCGTGGGAGGATTGGAAACGATGGGAGTATTGATGTTTTTTTAAATTTGTAAAATTAACTTTGTTTGGCTTTTTTTACTGATTTAGCTGATTTGTAGGTGCAAAAAAGAAACTCCAACTTTTTTGGAGACTTGTCTTAATTTGTTACATATGGCAGCTTAATGGGTGTTCCACTTGGCAGCCTAATATTGATTTGCTTGTGTTATTCTATATAGATAGATTTGCTTTCCTCTTCTTTTTTTCTTATTTAGTTATTATTATTATTATTTGCTAATAACCAATATATCCTTACTAAAAATATAGGGTTTTACAAGTATTGACTTGTCTATTGTAACTGAAGTTGCTAGAATTTGCATCAAATGAGATGAAGTTACAAGAAAATCAGCTCAAACAATGCAACAAAAGTGCAGAAATTGCAGCTTCAAATCAGTGCAAAAATGCTGTCAAAACTTGATCAAAACAGCTGAACTTTGGTTAAAATTGGAACCAAACTGAAGTTTTATTGTTAACTCTAGTGCTAGTCCCAAACAACAGAAATCAGCAGCTCAATGTGCAGAACACTTAAACCAAACACAACCAATTATCAAGGCTGCAAACTGAAGCTATCAACTCTATTAGAACTTTTCAAGTTTTCATACCTTTCAATGATCTAAACTAGGCAGAGAGAGAACAGGATCAGGTCAAATAGAGACCTTATAACATGACCTTTTTATAACTCACGGATTCCATTATTAGGAGAAAAATATACCTGAGAATATCATTTCCCCCGATAATAACTTCCAGCTGCTTTTCTCATAATAAACAAAATTATCTCATAATAGATTCCAATCTAACTTTAAACATATTGTCAAATTGAATGGGCAAACAAAGAAAAAATAAGCACTTGTACCTGTTCAGGAGTCGGAAATAAGTGAGCAAACTCCTCGGGGATATTTCCAATTGTCATTTGAAATAAGCTGGTTAGCGCATTCAATTGTGATCTCATATTTGCCATCTCTTGCACCCATTGTGGAGGTGGAGCAATAGCGCTAGATGAGCCCATATAAGGACAACCACCTCGGCGTGATGTTTGCTTGAATACTACAGTTGGAACTGCACCCATGCCTAAGCCTCGAACACGACCAGGGTGCTCGGGACCGAAGATTACACCAAGCGCATCATTCGGTGAAATTTCTGCCAGATTTTCTGACCTTTGTCTTCGAATTTCTTCAATTCTTTCCTACACGAGGGACAAAATATAATTACAAAAGCGAATTAGATTTTAGGAATTTAACTATAGTTAAAAAAAATGGAGAAAGGGAAGTATAAAAAAATTATAAAAGTAACACATGATGTGCAAGAATAATGCAAATATGCAAATTCAATTCTTGCTCGTACATTATTCGGTAGTTCTTTTGTGTCATCATTTTCTTCTTCTTCTTGGAATGGGATTAAGTCTATTGGAATTTTGACCTCATATTCTTATGAAAGACTAAAGCACCAAATAACACTTACCCCAATCTCCCTAGCTTGATCATTCACATAACTCCCATCTTTCCTCTTATGAGTCTCAGTCCACACTTTGCCTCGATCAACTTCTTTCCCCATTTTCTTCTGAAATTTTAAAAAAGTAAACTTAGTTAATTAAGAATATATTAATACACAGAACGTATCAGTAAGTATGTCATATTAAACTACCATCAAATCCCTTCTTCTAGCCAGACTCATAGCACCACTAGTATGAGGAAGTGTTTGTTGTCCTCGAATCCGTTGATTTCTCAAGCAAAGCGCCTACGAGTCAAAATAGGAGAATTTCTGTTACATATAGAAAGCGACAATTGATAACTGAACTAAACAAGACACTAGCATTCATTTTGCTGCAAGCTTAAGAGAACTAAACAAGAAATGATAACTGAACTATTAGGAGCTTCACCAGCCTTTGTAGCAGACCATCTATTAGCTTTCTCAGTATCTAACTGGGCACAGTTATTGTATCTATGTAAAACAAGTCATGTACTTCTTTTGGTGAAACAAAGAAGAGCAAGAAGAAGAAGAAGAAGAAGGGAAAAAAAGAGAAGCCACAGCAGTGGCAGAGAAGAAGCAGCAGAGACAAGCAGTGAAATAAGAAGAAGAAGAAGAATACGAACCTTTGTTTCTTCTTTGGACCGATAGTTAACATACAATGCCCATTGGTCCATGGGAATGCCTTCTGGAGCATTCTTAATGATATCTTCTTTGCTCAATAATGAATCATTGGCCTCATCCCATAATTTAAGCCTGAATTCCTTCCACTTTTTTTTAAGCGAATTGTTAAGCCAACCTTTTACCTTTTGCTGATCACTCCTAAAGAAAAACCGAGGCTTGACAAAAATAATATATGTTAGTTTACTGCTGACAGAATTTCCAATCAACAACACAACAACTCTTTCCAACAAAAATCTAAGTAAAACAACTATTACATACAAACTAAGCAAAAGAATTAAAAGGCATTACCAATACGAAATCATTAACAACACGGTGCACAAAAGGTTTAGGCATTAATGCCCAACTCTCAAAGCCAATTGGAAAGTAGCAAGGATTTGTAGCAAGCTCCCCCAAAAATCCTGCAAGAATGCCGGCTGATTTTCCAATAGGTTGAGCAAACTCATCACATTCAACAATTATGCGCGATTCATTCTCCAAGTTATGGACATCCTGAACCTTTAACCTAATAGATTTTATCACTTGATGTTCATCTGCAACAAAATAAAGACCATACTAAAATATAAATCGAGGAGTTGAACATCCAGGGAAATGCAACTCCCTGGATGAAACTCCTGAAACCCTCAGCAATTTCTTGAATTATGTACCTTTGGGAAATGCAAGCAGAAAGAAAGGACAAGTGAAGTGGGAGTTTGTTCATTTTCTTGAGGCTTTAAATCTTGTTTCATAATTAAATTTCTGGAAGAGTGTACAGCAAACACTTTCTGGAAGAAGTGCTGATTTCCTGCTATTTGACCCTTTTTATGTGCTAAAAGGGTGAAAATAGTGCTGGTTTTTATAATGCTAACTTTCTTTGTTCTCACTCAACATTTTAATTAAATTTGCTTTCCTCACTCTTCAGGAGGTAAGTAATCTGGACCAGCTGCACTAACATATCGACCCTGCCCTCTAAGCTCATGACAATCAAGTGTAGCAAGGAAAAAAAGAATCAATAAGCTTTGATTTTCAACAGTTATGAATTCAGAATATACTATAGCTGCTCAAAAGAAAGGATAAAGTTAACTGACAAGAGCTATCCCTATCAAATATAATTTTGTCGACGTCGATCCCAATTGCTTTACGAGCTGTTTTAGATTCCTTG
Source organism: Nicotiana attenuata (assembly GCF_001879085.1). Classification (NCBI taxonomy): domain Eukaryota; kingdom Viridiplantae; phylum Streptophyta; class Magnoliopsida; order Solanales; family Solanaceae; genus Nicotiana; species Nicotiana attenuata. The sequence goes on from NW_017671008.1 coordinate 275,509, forward strand.
GCTACCTATCAAGGCCATAAATGATATTTAGGTTAATATTAGCAGAACAAAAACTAAAAATGTCAAAATTTAAACAAACACAAACTTAATTGAACAGAAAAGTAACAAAACTTGACACAAAAATAAACGGAAAAAAAAAACTATTAGCAGAAATTGATAGCTAAAACAGTGAATCGACAGCTAAAATCAGTGATTTAAACTGATCTTCGTCCAATACACACAGATGCACGCCTAAACTCAATGAAATCAATGGCTAAAACAGCAAAATCGAAACCTAAATCAGTGAAATTCACGGCTAAAATCAGTGGTTTAAACTGATATCCATCCAATACACACACATGCACGCCTTAAATCAGTGAAATCAACGACATTTTGGAAGGAATTACACGAACGACTTGAAACCGGAGACGTATTGAAGTGAGTATTTATCAGAAAAGGGCTATTTATAGCGAATTCAAACACATCACCTTAAACGAGTTGAAATCTGATCTCCTTACATCATTGTAATCTCCTTAGACCTCTTATATTACAGTGATTTAATTTGGGGAATCGCTTGTTTACACTGTGTTTGGATCATTGTTCCCTATCCTTTTATAATGTATTGCATTGTATTGTATCGTATTGTACCGTATTTGGATAGATTGTATTGTTTGTTATTGTTAAATAATATTTTGTTGCTTGGTTTGGCTGTATCTACTGTACTGTAACGGATAAGTTTATTAAAATACGCTCAATTGTTTAAATATTAAATTTATCAAAATTATGTATAAAAATAATTTTAAAAAACAAAACAGGAGAAGGTAAAACACAATAAGGAAGCAGAACAAAGGAGCGAGACAGAAAAAGATAAAAAAAAGGAGCACAACTAATTAGAATTGAGTTACAAGCAAATTAGGAGAAAAAATAAAACAGGAGGCAACAAAACACCTTTAACATTGGGCTGGAAAAAAACAAAGTACCTTATAAGTTGGAGATTTGGAGCTAAAATAGAAAAAAGATAAAGGGTAAAATAGAATTATAGAGTAATAAGTTAGGGCATAATTGGAAAGAAAAATAGGAAACAATCCCACCACACCAAATCGGTTGTTTCAAAAAAGGGGACTTTTTATTGTTCCGGAACAATGGATCTAACAATACAATACAACCAATTTTAATGAAACAATCAAAACAAACATTGTTTTGGGATAACAATACAATATATGCAATACAACGAGGAACAACCATCCAAACAAGCTGTTAGAGAGAACGAGAGAGACGGTGTAGAGTCTAGAGAGAGAAGGTGTGTCTGTTTAGGGAGCTTTAGGTGAAATTTGAATGATATTTACGTTATCATTAAATTTAATGTTAATATTTTTAATAATGTTACTGAATAGTAACATTAAATATTAGCGGAAAAGAATTATTAATAATTTCTTCTAGTTAGTGGCGGTTTAGAACCGCCGTAATGGTAAAAAAACGCCGGTTTAACAATTATGCATTAATGGCGTCTGGAACGCCGCCGTATTATAATAAATATTGCGGCGCTTTCTTCGAACCTTCGTTAAATAACCGCCGCAATAATTCCAATTTTTTGTAGTGTGAAATATTATCTACTGGATCCATACTTACATCGTTAATTTATATTATATTTACAATTAGCTAACACGCGGAGCTAAATAATGACGGGCCCGTGCTGGCAAGGGCTGCACCAACCTAGTACTTTATAATACGGAAAAGGCCTAAAAATGCCACTCAACTTTTAAAAATAGTTTATCCATGCCATCCGTTAAAAAAATGCTCATTTCATGCCACTGACGTTACACATTTGGCCCATCCATGCCATTATTGACTAACGGCAGTGGCATAGATGGGCAAATAAAAATTGAGCCGTTAGTCAATAATGGCATGGATGGGCCAAATGTGTAGCGACAGTGGCATGAAATGAGCATTTTTTTTAACGGATGGCATGGATAGACCATTTCTGAAAGTTGAGTGGCATTTTTAGGGCTTTTCCATTTATAATATGAAGTTACTTCTTTTCTTGGTTGTGTCGAATGCGCCAAAATCACTCTGAGTCTCTCAGGGGAATACATAAAACTTCTTTTACGATCTTCCCATAAAAAAAATGGTACCACTTTCAACGTTCTTGCTTATATCTTAGTCGTTTAATAATATCATGTGCATACATCACTTGCCAGATATTGGTTTTGTGATAAAAATGTAAATCTATTTTAGTGACAAAATTCAAGGACTGTTGTTATATTTTAGGTTCCCTTCTCCATTTTCTGTCCTGCTCAGTAGTTTAATTCCCTATGCATGGTCTTATCTGCCTTTGTTAGTTAAGAGTCGGACAAAAAAAGTTTAATCCACTCGTTGATGTTATCTGTTGTTGGACCTGTGAAAGAGGCGAGAAAAGTATCCATATGATTCATCTCTGCGTGAGACTAAATGTATTGTGTGCATAGGCAAGATCAAAACAACCTGAATAACAGATAAATATAAGTAAATAACAAGCACAACGATCCTGTACTATTTAGATATTCCTTAAAAACCAAATCATTCTAAGTCCTTGTTAAGGCTTCTAAGATGACAACTGAAGATCTTCGTGGCCTTTAAATTTTAAAAGAAAGAGAGAACAACAAGTTTTGATTTGGAAAACATTCATGTAACATGTACATGAATGTAGTTTCGCAACTCAAAAATATAGAAATGAATTTTGTTTAAATGTCAATCGAGTTAAAGATGCTGGCCAGAAACTGGAAATCATTCCTAACATCTTTCAACAGGAAAGCACTCTTAGGCCTTGGAAACTGCATATGCAAATTCATTCTCAAACGCTACAGTAACATTAAAAGCAAACACCATATTCACAAGAACAAATGATGGAAAAGTAATGCATTTTCTACAGTCACAGTTTGATTTGTTAGTAGAAGCCTTTCCTACCGTAACAATTGAACCCACTAAAGGCAACTTTGCTCAGTTTTGCTTTGTTTTTATTATACTTGGCATCGTAGCAGGTTAATTTGAAATATTTTTTATTTTTTATTTTTACCTTTAAGAAGCTAATAGGAATTATAGTTAATGCTGACATTAGCTTTGAAGATATTTGATCATGCTTCTTTAATTTTTGGTAAGTAAAAATGCATTGACATGCCTCTTTCATGTAATACAATCATTCCTTAAACTTGAGGTTTCATAAAGTTATTGTACAACTGTATCATTAAGATAAAAGATTAATTTGAAACTCTACCAGCTGGTCATTGATTATTGTATAGCAAATAAATAGCAAATCTGCTCCTCAATCCAACATCCCACTGGAATAAGCAACAACCAGGGCATTTCTTTAACAATTTTCTCAAAATGAACCAGATGTTTCTTTATTTTTCAGTAGTGTCATTCAAAATAAGATTCTCAAACAATTTGCACAATGCTTCATTTCTTCTACATGAAAAGTTAACCAAAAAGGTAAAAAGAAGTAATAGAAGAAAAGAAGAGCTTGTAGGAAGCGTGGCCACTTTATGACTGATAAATCTAGGAAATTTGATAAGCTTTAAAAAAAAAAAACAGAAACAGGTTGCTTTCAGTTTTTTCCTCCTCCAAATAATAGTAGTTTTTTTTTTACTACTTTCAATTTTCTCATAAAACAACAGGGAATAAAAGGCAATTCCATGGTGAAACTTTTCACTTTTACTGTAGAATTAATCACCATGATTTTATGACTGAAATGAGTAATGAGTGTATAACGCGGCAAAAACCAGTAGAAACAAACAAAAACATAAATTCAGTTAAAAACAGAAAATCAAAAGCAACTCTACCAAATACCCTTACTTCTAAACCACTTGTTCTCTAACATCTAACCAACAATTTTCAGCAAACTTCGATATAATAGAAACCAAAAGAATAGCACTTCAATCACACAGGTATGATGAGAAAATTAGTAATGAATAGAGGTTATAGTTATATAGTATGACTTCTAACTTTAATGCCACAAAAATTCATACAAAATATGAAAACTTACTCATAAGAATGAAAATTGATCTTCTATAAATACCCAATAGAAGACTGGAAAAGCAACAATACATAACTCAGAGGACATCTATTCCTCGTCGAAAAATCAGACGACGAAGCAATGACATGGCTTTAAAGACAACATTTGCCACATATCTAAGTTCTTCTTAATTAACACCATTTATTCAAGTCGAGAGCACATATTTTATACAATCAAACTACCAAATATTGTGTTGAAAGTTCTGCACATGTTAACTCTTGTTACTTATGGTCTATGAAATCAACATACGCGAGAGAAAACAAATAAAAACTACTGTAACCGAATCTAATATCGAGGAAATTATCCGTATTTAGTCGCAAACAAATCTAAGTACAAAATCTTTCATCTATTTTCTGAAAATTACAGAGCTACATCAAAATTTGAAATTGGAGCTTGGATATTTGGAATTCTCTAACATGTTATTTTGGATGGAATTGCAAATTGGCGTAATGCAGTAAACCAAAAAATTCAGACCAAGTTAAATCTGAATCAATAGAGGTACATGCATTCCACAATCATAAACCCAAAAAAGTCCAGCTGAACGCAACACTTGAGGCGAAAAAGAGGAAGGGGAGATGCAAAACATGGAGAAATAAAGAGATGAGAGAAATTTAACTTTTGTTTCCGGTGAAGAGCATCAAATTGTCTTTCCTTTCTGGCCTACACTCTTCTCCCTCATGCCTTACTATCTAACCACAAAAATTCAAATCAGATTTAACAAAAAAAAAAAACCACTTTAAATGTCAGGTCAAAGAGCATTATACATGTAGACCAAGAGAAAAAGAGCATTATATATAAACAATAGAAGTAAATTTGAAAAATGTATAATTAAAAAGCACTTGAATAAATATGCTATAAATTTGAATTAAAATCTCAAAAAGAAAAATAAACAATAGAAGTAACATGTTTTGAAGGATTTAGTATTCACTTTTAGTATTACTTTAATTCATATATATGAGTATTGGGTCGGGTGGGGCAGGTCGGGTTGAGTCATTCATATTTTAATTTGATTATTATTTATTAGGCTGAAAATAAGAAAATAAAAATCAACAAAATAAGAAAATACTAGTGAAAATTATATTTTTCGATCACTGATTTTTGTGAGTTAGTAAAAGTTTTATGATTTTTGTGTGAGAAAATATAATTATATAATTTTGGTAAAAAAATCATAGTTATATGATTTTTGTGATGACTTTAGTGAAAAAAATCATAGTTATATGATTTTTTTGGGAAAAACAAAGTTATATGACTTTAGGGAAAAAAAAGTCATAGTTATATAACTTTTGTGTGAGAAAACAAAATTATATGACTTTAGTGAAAAAACGTCAAAATTATATGACCATTTGTGAAATCAACCTCCAATAAACTACTACTTAAAATTGTTGCACTTTAATATTTAAAAATTGTGACCTAAAAAGAAAAAATCAAAAAGGTTGCTCGTAAATGACGATACAAAATATTTTCCCTTTTTATGCACAGACTTAGGGGTGGGCATATATCGTGTAAAACCGATAACCCGAACCGTTAATTATTTATTGGGTTATCGGTATTGGGTTATTGGGTTAACGGTTCGATAACGGGTAATTTTTTTTTTATCGGATTATCGGTTCGGGCTCGGTTTGACAATTCTGTTATGGGTAAAATCGATAACCCAATAAGGATTAACTAATTTACTAGTTTACCCTTAGGTATATACATACTAACTAGGGTTTCATAGACGTAGTTCTCACTTCTCAGTTTCTCTTTCTCAGTTTCTCTTTCAACCACTGATTTTTAAATCAAAGTTTTTCTTGGAAGACAAAAGTCAAGTTGCACTAAGATGGAACTTTAACTGGTTGTCCTGTTAGTCAATCAGATGATGTGGGTGCTTTTGGCAGCAAGAAAATCTTACAATTAGAAGAAACATTTTATATCAAAAGAATATTGATCAATTGAAGAGGAGAACGAATGCCAATAAATCTAAGCAACATAAAATAGAACTGTTCTCATTTACAGAATCTGTTTTAATTTTATCTTATCGGGTAAACCGATAATGATTAATAACCGATTAACCGATAACCGATAACCAATATTTTATCGGTTTGATTATCGGTTTATAATATTTATAAACCGATAACCGATAGGCAAAACCGATAATATTCATAACCGAACCGCACCGACCGATGCCCACCCCTACACAGACTTGTTATTTTTCTTTTTTGAGTATTTATACAGGACTCCTACTCTACGCACTAATTAAGATTACATAAGAATATTCGTCTTGGATAAAATAAGACAGGTAAAGGCTACTATAGCTTGTTGAAATAGATATTAAGAATTTAACAATTAAGAACAACTGATACTTGTGTAACATAATGATATTTTAGATTTTAATAAAGTTGTATGTGACGAGTCAAATCAAAATGAAATGGAATATATGACTGCTTTCATATTTAATTATTCCAAATGATATTTATTTACCTCCTATATGGATGGAGAGACTAGTTCCCATGGCCTTTTTCTTACTTTAATCTCGCAACACATATCTTAAAGGAATCAAAGAAAGTTGGAATTAAGGGTATGTAACGACCCGACCGGTCGTTTCATGAGCTATCATTCCGTTTCCCCCGTTTCTGCTTCTATTTGCTTTGTTTATCGGTTCTATAGATGATCGGGTTGGTTGGCTCGGATTCGGAAAGGTTTTGAGAAGGTTTGAGACACTTAGTCTATTTTAATAAAGCTTAAGTTGGAAAAGTCAACGGGATGTTGACTTATGTGTTAGAGGGCTCGGATGTGAGTTCCGATGGTTCGGATAGCTTCGGGAGATGATTTGGGACTTAGGAGCGTGATCGGAATGTGTTTTGGAGGTCCGGAGTAGATTTAGGCTTGAATTGGCGAAATTAAGTTTTTGGCGTTTTCCGGTTGATATGTGAGATTTTGATATAGGGGTCGGAATGGAATTCCGGAAGTTGCAGTAGCCCCGTTGTGTCATTTAGGATGTGTGTGATAAATTTTAGGTCATTCGAACGTGGTTTGGTAGACTTTTTGATCAAAAGCGGAATGCAGAAGATTTTAGAACCTTAGGCTTGAATTCGATGTGTTTTGGTGGTTTTGATGTTGTTTGAGGTGTTTTGAAGGTTGGTTTAAGTTTGAATGGCAGTATAAGACTAGTTGGTGCTTTTGGTTGAGGTCCCGGGGGCCTCGGGGTGATTTCGGATGGTTGACGGAAGGTTTGGAATTGAGTTTGAGAGCTGAAGCCTTTTTGGTTGCTGTCATAACCGCATCTACGGTTGAAGGATCGTGGGTGCGACCCCACAACTGTGGGTGACCAGTCGCAGAAGCGGAAAGGGGCTAGGAAGGTTGTGACTGCAGAAGCGGTTGGGTGACCGCGCCTGCGATGGCGCAGGTGCGGAGCGAGCATCGCAGATGCGATTTTGGCCGCCTAAGTGGAAACCGCAGGTGCGGCGCTTGGGATCGCAGAAGCGGTCACGCAGGTGCGACCTCCGGACCGCAGGTGCGAAAAGCTTGGGTTAGAAGGTTTTTATTTCTTCCTTCGCGATTTTCAGAGGGCTTCACCATTTTTAAACACGAATTTTGGAGCTTTGGGCGATTTTGGAGAGAGAATTCAAGGAGACTTCGTTGAGGTAAGGTTCTGGATTATGAAAACTCGTTTATATTGTATTTATTCACGGATTAGAGCGGTAATTAAGGGTAGAATTTGAGGAACTAGGGCTTGGAAACTTAGGCCTTTGATTGAGAATTTGAAGGACCATTTGTGGTCGGATTTTGGAACTTTTGATATGTATGAACTCGTGGGGAGATAAGGAATCTAAGGACGTAAAATTTATCGAATTCCGAGACGTGGGCCTGGGGGTCGGGTTTGGTTAATTTCGGGATTTGCGCTGTTTTTCGATTATTTTTGAGTGAGCTTTGTCCATTTAGCATATTTTAATGGTTACCTTCTGATTTTGGTAGATTCGGAGCATCCGGAGGCCGATTCGAGGGGCAAGGGCATCGCGAGCTAGAGTTTGGACCGAATTGAGGTGAGTAATGATTTTAAATGTTGTCCTGAGGGTATGAAACCCGGATTACACAGCATTAGGCTATATTGAGGTGACGCACACGCTAGATGACGAGCGTGGGGTCGTGCACTGTTGGGGATTATGACTTAGTCCATCCCGAATGACTGTTTTACTGCATATTTGATAAAAGAATTATTTGATATTATCATGTTTTGGGCTAAATGCCATATTTGGGCTTCGTGCCAACTGTTTGGACCCTTAGGGGATTTTTACCGATATCTTCCTCACTGTTTGACTTCATACTTGTGCTCAATCATACCATATTTTACTGTTTTCAAAACTCTGCCATGTTATTCTGTTTTAAACACATTAAATATTTTATTTAAAGATGTTTTGAGCTGAGCTTCATGTTTTACTGTTGCCCGAGGGGCTTATGAGATTCTGACTGAGTAAGGCCGAGGGCCTGTGTTGTGAGGATACTTTCGAGTAGGGCTGCACGCCGCAACAGTGATATACTGATTATGATAATGAGGCCGAGGGCCTGAGATTGTACGCCACGAGGTGGCTTGTGTTTGATATGAGGCCGAGAGCCTATTTGATTATGCCACGAAATGGCTTGATATTGCGCGTGGGGCGTAAGGGGCCCCTCTCAGAGTCTGTACACCCCCAGTGAGCGCGGGTACCCATTGTGATATGAGATATAGCCCTAGGGGCTGGTATTGTCCTGTGATACTGCCCGAGGGGATGATTCTGTTGTTACTGTGCCCGAGGGGCAGTTCTTATGTGTTTACCTTTTCTAGCTGTTTTTCCTCTAATTGATTAACTGCTTAAAAGGTGTTTTATAAGATTTCACTATTTAATTGTGTTTACTGATTTTGCTCTGCCTCTTATAGCTTATTGTTGTGATAACGTGATTTTATATCGCTCAGTCTTCATTTATTGTTATTACTCACTGAGTTGGAGTACTCACTTTACTCCCTGCACCCCTGTGTGCAGATTCAGGCGCTACAGGTCCTTCTTGCGAGGGTTGAGAGCTGTCCAGCAGATTTTTCGGAGATTCACTAGGTAGCTGCCCGACGATTCGTAGCCCAGTGCATTCTCCCTCTATCTTATTTCCTTCTGTTTCAGTTATGTAGTAGTGGAGTAGACTTTCGGACTTGTAGTATTATTTTAGAAGCTCATGACCGGTGACACCCCGATGACGGGCTGCGTTTTATTCCGCAAACTATTTTGTTACCTTATCTTTGGATTTTATTCTGTTAATGACTTAGTATTTATGTCACGACCCGGATTTCCCACCCTCGGGAGTCATGATGGCGCCTACTAATGTGAGCTAGACAAGCCAATTATTGAACCATCTACCTTTTTACCAATTTTATTCTCTTTACAATTACAAAGAGATAACATTTAAACAACGGAATATAACATAAGCGGAAGTAAACAATAAACCATCTGAAAATGAATATCTATTACAACTGTTTGAGTCTCGACTACCCAGAACTGGTGTCATAGTTTCACAGACGGTCTAAGAATACTACAAATAAAGGTCTGAAAGAATTAAATACAACACTGTCTCTGGAAATACATGTAGAAACAGGAAAAAAATAAATAGAAGGAGACGCCAAGGCCTACGGACGCCTGCAGGGCTACCTCGGGTCGCCTGATGAACAAGAATCGGCAATCTCACTACGGTCCGAAGTCTACAACACTAGGGTCTGCACAAAAGTGTGCAGAGTGTAGTATCAGTACAACCGACCCCATGTACTGGTAAGTGCCTAGCCTAACCTCGGTGAAGTAGTGATGAGGCTAGGACCAGACTACCAAATAAACCTGTGCAATTATATAATATACAGCGGAAAGTAAAGCAGGAATAAACAAGTAAAGATAGGAGGGGGAAACATGCTGCGGGGGTATACCAGTAGTAACAGTAAATCCAGAGTAACAGTCTAAGGGCATCTTAGACTTCACAGCAAACAAAACAAACTAATATCCAAAATAAACACACTTGTATCAATAATTGGTGCGGCGCGCAACCCGATCCCAATATATGACAACACTGTTGCGACGTGCAACCTGATCCATATCATTTATCATTGTTGCGGCGTGCAACCCGATCCCAATATGTAACAACACTGTTGCGGCGTGCAACCCGATCCATATCATTTATCATTGTTGCAGCGTGCAACCCGATCCACACATATCATTGTTGCGGCGTGCAACCCGATCCACATATAATATTGACAACAATCATAACAGGTGTCCCGGCAATGGATCATTAAGGTCTACACTATCCCGGCAAGAGATTCGACAGCATAAGTAATTACGTCCCGGCAAGGGAGAAACATCTATAACCAAACTTGTTACAACATCTAACTACCTCAGCTATAACCAAACTTGTCCAACATCTAACTACCTCAGCTATAACCATAATCCTTGCCCAACAGAAAGAATCATCAACCTAAGCATCTGTAATATCAATTAAGAACACAATGCAAGGAAACCATAACTCAACAATATCCCGGCAAGGGGGCAACATAATGATCTCTTCACTTTCTCACTTTTACTTCACAATTCACTTTACAACTTGAGCCAATGCTCTAGAGGTTCAATTATCACTTATACTTTCACAATTCGTTATATAACTGGAGCCAACGCTCCTCAATGTTCATAGGTCACAATTCTTTCCACAACTTTACACAACAAATAGAAATCTTCACCAAGGCATGAATAATACAACGAAGTCATGAAATCACAATATAAGACCCACGGTCATGCTCGACACCAACGTATAGATACTCGTCACCATGCGTATATGTCGTACTCGACAAGAAACAATTAGCAAATAGGACACACTCCTAATCCCTCAAGCTACGGTTAGACCAAACACTTACCTCGAACTTCCACGGTCAACTCAATCCTCAACCACCGCCCTTCCTTTCGAATTCGGCTCCAAATCAATTGTATCTATACATAATCATCTTAATAACATCAATAAACGCTAAACAATCCAATTCCAATGCTTAATTATAGCTTTCTAATCATTCTTCCCAAAAAGTCAAAAATTGACCCCGGGCCCGCTTGGTCGAAACACGAGGTTTGGACCAAAACATGATCACCCATTCACCCACAAGCCCGAATATATAATTTGTTTTGAAATCCGACCCCAAAACGAGGTCAAATTCCCAAATAATCAAAAACCCCTAACTCTACCCAAATCCCTAATTTTCTACCCTTAATCTCATGTGTTAGGCCTAGAAATCTAGTGGGTGTTGACAAAAATGGAAGAAAACAAGTCAAAGATTACTTACCCAAGAGGTTATGGTGAAGAAGTTCTTCAAAAATCGCCCAAGAGGTATGGAGAAGAAGGAGGTTGTGAAAAATGGTTTAAATCCCGTAATGCATTCTGTTTCTGACTTTTAAAATAACTGGGCGGATTTGGTCATCGCATTCGCGATAGCTCATCGCTTTCGCGATGATTAGGTCCGACAAACCTGCGCGTTTGCGAAAGATGGCTCGCGTTCGCGGAGAAGTAACTCCTCGATCCTTCGTGTTCACGTCCAAGTGGTCGCGTTCGCGTAGGTATAAGTTTCCCTTCCCCCTGACCAGGCCACAAGCCTTCGCGTTCGCGATACCAGGCCCGCGTTCGCGAAAGGTAGACCCCCCAAAGCTCCGCGTTTGCGAACTGGGTCTCGCGTTCGCGTAGAAGGAATTTTCCTTTAGCACAATTAACTTATCGCGTCCACGAGGGTCCTCCCGCGAACGCGAAGAAGAAAATACCAAAATACCAGCAACTGAAAACCTGCAACTTTTTAAGAGTTTAAAACCTTCCGAAACTCACCCGAGCCCTCGGGGCTCCAAACCAAACATACTTTCTAACTCAAAAACATCATATGAACTTATCCGTACGATCAAATCGCCAAATTAACCCCTTAAACAACGAATTAAACCTCAAAATCAATGAAATATTTCAAAACTTCTTAAAATATCACATTTTGCATTTAAGGTCCGAATCGCGTCAAATGGATTTCGTTTCTTACCAAACTTCACAGTATTATCTTAAACCACATATAAAACCTGTACCGGGCGCCGGAACTAAAATACGGGCCTGATACCAACATGTTCTAATCAAAATTCATTCCCAAATCCTTTAAACAATTTCAGAAAACTATTTTCTTTAAAAATTCATTTCTCGGGCTTGGGACCTCAGAATTCGATTCCGGACATACGCCCAAGTCCTATATTTTCCTACGGACCTCCCGGGACCGTCAGATCACGGGTCCGGATCCGTTTACCCAAAATGTTGACCGAAATCAACTTAATTGCATTTTAAGTCAAAATTTCAATGTTTCACAGATTTGTTTTTCACATAACAGCTTTCCGGCTACACACGTGAACTACGTACGCAAATTGAGGTGAAGATAAAAGAGGATTTTAAGGCCTCGAAACGCAGAATTCATTTTAAAAACAAGTGATGACCTTTTGGGTCATCACAATTTGTTATTTTAATTGCTTTAAGATAAATTTGGAGTGTGTCGGTTGGCCTTGTTTTCACGAGAGGCGCCATCACGACCGAGTCCGAGTTTAGGGTCGTGACAGGGTAAGGACATGTTATTATTTTCTTCTAAAATATCCTCATTTTCTCCTCCTCATATTGTTGAACAAACACTTCTATATAAAGGAACTCTATCCATTACTCTATGAAACAAATATAACCAACATCTCTTCTTTCTATAGCCAAACCAAAAGAAGATCTTTGTAGTTTTGATACTTTAATTCGCCAACAGTCCAACACCTAAATATATGGCACCAAAGAAAGACATTTCTAAGATAGGCCAAGAAGGTTTTACTATTCTTGACGTACGAAATGTGTGAAAGGAAGAAAAGGCCTTCTTCTGTTTATACCAACAACAGAAGTCTCATATTGTTCAGCTGAAAACATGTGATGACCCTGCCAATCGTTTCATGAGTTACCGCTCCGTTTCCCCCATTTCTGCTTCTTTATGTATTGTCTATCCATGTTTTGAGGTATCGGGTAGATCGGATTGAATCTGGATTGGTTTTGGTGAAGTTTCAGACACTTAGTCTCTTTTAAGAAGGCTTAATTTGGAAAAGTCAACCGGATGTTGACTTATGTGTTAGAGGGCTCGAATGTGAGTTCCGATGGTTCAGTTAGCTTCGGGAGGTGATTGATAACTTAGGAGCATAATCGGAATGAGTTTTGGAGGTTTGGAGTAGCTTTAGGCTTGAATTGGCGAAGTTGATATTTTGGCAATTTTCGGTTGATAGGCGAGATTTTGATACAGGGGTCGGAATGGAATTCCGAGAGTTGCAGTAGTTCTGTTATATCATTTGGGATGTGTGTGCAAAATTTCAGGTCATTCGGACGTGGTTTGGTTGGGTTTTTGATCAAAAGCGAAATTCGGAAGATTTTTTAGAAACTTAGGCTTGAATCCGATGTGTTTTGGTTGATTTGATGTTGTTTGAAGTGTTTTGATGATTGGAGAAAGTTTGAATAAGGTATTAGGATATGTTGGTGCCTTTGGTTGAGGTCCCGGGGGCCTCGGGTGAGTTTCGGGTGGTCAATCGGATCATTTTGAAGTTGGAAAAATTGCAGAAGTTGCAGGTTCAGCTGTTACAGGTATTTACTCTTCGCGTTCGCGAGTGGACCCTCGCGTTTGCGAAGAGTCAGTGGAGGTCAGTGGAAGTTTAGCCTTCGCGTTCATAGTGAGGCTCCACGTTCGCGAAGGGCTGGATGCTCGTGCATCGCGTTCGCGAGATGGAAGCCGCATTCGCGTAGGGCCTTTTTGGTCAGCTGATCTAAGGTCGTGTTTATTCTTCGCGTTCACGAGAGAGGGTGTACGATCGCGAAGGGTAAGGCTAAGGAACCATCGCGTTTGCGATGGTCGTGTCGCGTTCGCATAGAGGAAAAATTGGTCAAAGAAAGTTTGTGCTTCGTGAACGCGAGGGTTTGACCGCGTTCGCGAAGAAGGAAAATATGCCTGGGCAGAATGTTTTTAAGCTCGTCTTGTCCGCGATTTTGAGGCTTATTTCCTCCATAGCTGATCGTTTTTGGAGATTTTTGAAGGAGATTGAGGAGGGATTCAAGGGGGGAAATGTTTGGAGGTAAGATTCTTGGTCTAGAACTCGATTATTATGTGAATTCCACCTAGAAAATCATGGAAACTAAGCCTAAAATTGAAGAACTAGGGCTTGAAATTGGAGACCAAACATTTGGAATTTGAAGGGTCATTTGTGGATGGATTTTTATGTTCTTGGTATGTATGAACTCGTGGGGAGATAAGGAATCCGTTGGTGTAGAAATTTCTGAATTTCGAGACGTGGGCCCGGGGGTCAGGTTTTGGTAATTTCGGGATTCGTGCCCTTTATTGATTATTTTCGCTTGGGCTTCGTTCCCTTAGCATATTTTGACGTCCTCATTCTGATTTTGGATATATTCAACACGCGTGGAGGCCGATTCGAGGGGCAAAGGCATCGCGAGCTAGAGATTTAGCCGGTTCGAGGTGAGTAATGATTGTAAATGATGTTCTGAGGGTTTGAAACCCCGGATTGCACATCATAGTGCTATGTTGAGGTGAGACACGCGCTTGTTGACAAGTGTGGGGTCGTACACTATTGGGGATTGTGACTTGGTCCGTCCCGGTTGATGATTTTACCACGTATTTGACTGAAACTTAATTGCTATCATTATGATTTGGGCTAAATGTCATATTTGGGCTTCATGCCAACTATTTGAATCCTTCGGGGCTTTTTATTGATATTTTCTCACTGTTTTAACTTACTACTTGAACTTAGTCATGTTATTTTCCACAGTTTTACTACTCAGCCATTTTTACTCAGTTTTGATACTTAATTGATATTTTGAATGATGTTTGGGCTGAGAAACACTGTTTTACTGTTGCCCGAGGGGCTTGTTGAGGTTTTTTGACTGAGTAAGGCCGAGGGCCTATGTTGTGAGGAAACACTGATACTGATTGGAGGCCGAGGGCCTGAGATATGTACGCCACAAGGTGGCTTGATTGATATGAGGTTGAGGGCCTAGTTTTGATGCCACGAGATGGCTTGTTATTGTGCTTGGGCCGTAAGGGGCCCCTCCAGGAGTCTGCACACCCCCAGTGAGTGCGGGTACCCATTGTGATGTGAGAGTGAGCCCGAGGGGCTGTTATTGTTCTGAGATGTTACCCAAGGGGCGGATGTGGTGATATTGTGCCCGAGGGGCGAGCTTCTATTTGATTACTTTACCTTAATTACCTATTTACTTGTTGAAAGAGGATTTTACTTGACTTTTCATCGGTTACTGTTTTTAAATGATTTTACTGCTTCATTATAGAATGTCTTGTGCCTTGCGTGTTTTCTTAATTTCAGTAGTTATTTACCTTTGTTACTCACTGAGTTGGAGTACTCACTTTACTCCCTGCACCTTGTGTGCAGATTCAGGCGCATCTGGTCCTGCTCCCGAGTGCTGATTCCTCTAGATTTAGGCGGGATTTCGGAGATTAAGAGGTAGCTGTTGACGTCCGTAGCCCCGTGTCTCTTCTCCTTTATCCTTTCTATTTCCTTTCAGACATTGTACTAGTTATGGATTTAGCAGAATTTTATTATGACTTATAGATGTTCATGACTAGTGACACCCCGATTAGGGCTGTGTATGGGTGTTCTTTCGCATATTTATGTTATTATCGGTCATTTCGGATTTATTTTATCATTTTTAAAATGTTCTTAAATGCTTATCTGTTAATAATTGGAAAATGGAAAGTGTCGGGTGGCCTTGTCTTCACGAGAGGCGCCATCACGACCGGGTACAGGTTTAGGATCGTGATAAGTTGGTATTAGAGCCTAGGTTACATAGGTCTCACGAGCCATGAGCAGGTTTAGTTAGTCTCGCGGATTGGTACGGAGACGCCTGTATTTATCCTCGAGAGGCTGTAGAAGCTTTAGGAAAAACTTCACATTCTTGAAATTCTTGTCGTGCGAGTTTGTTGATCCGAGTGCTAAACCTTTGTTATTCTATTCTCTCACAGATGGTGAGGACGCGCTCTACCGGACAGGGTGGACGACCACCAGTGCCACCAGTTGCGGCCACCAGAGGCTGAGGACGCGGCATAGTCGTGGTAGAGGCAGGGCAGCGAGGGCAGCATCTGCAGATCCACCAGCTGCCCCAGTTCAGGACCTGGTCCCAGCTGTTGACCCTCCAGCAGCACCAGCTCAGGCACCAGCTGTGCCTATTGTGATTCCGGGTCTTCAGGAGGCCTTGGCTCAGATATTATCAGTTTGCACTAGCCCAGCTCAGGCGATTTCAGCCACTACAGCCGCAGCTACTTCTCAGGTCGGGAGAGGCAGTCAGACTCCCACCGCCCGCACACCTGAGCAGGTCGTGCAGGGACTTCAGACGCCGGGGGCACATCCAGCTCAGCCGGTTGCAGCTGCTCAGGACTATGTAGTTCCTGTCACGCTAGAGGATGAGCAGCGTAGGTTGGAGAGACTTGGTAGACTTCAGCCTCCGACCTTCAGTGGGGCAGAGGGCGACGATGCCCAGGGCTTTTTGGGCAAGTGTTAGAGGATGCTTCGTACAACCGGTATTCTGGAGACTAGAGGGGTCGCTTTCACTACTTATCAGTTTTTAGGAGCCGCTTTTACCTGGTGGGAGGATTTTGAGAGGCGTAGGCCTGTTGGTGCAGCACCCCTTTCTTGGCAGCAGTTCTCCATTCTCTTTCTGGAGAAGTATGTGCCGCAGTCTCGCAGAGAGGAGCTGCGTAGACAGTTTGAGTGGTTGCGTCAGGGGGAGATGACCGTGTCACAGTATGAGTTGAGGTTCTCTGAGTTGGCTCGTCATGCCATCTGGTTGGTCCCGACAGATAGAGAGAGGATCAGGAGATTTGTCGATGGTCTTACTTATCAGCTCCGTATTCTTATGACCAGGGAGAGGGTGACTAGTGATACATTCAAGGAGGTTGTGGATATTGCCCGGGAGATTGAGCCTGTCCGTCACCAGGAGCGAGAGGAGAGGGAGGCCAAGAGGCCTCGAGGATCTGGTAGCTATAGTGGTGCTCCTTCGAGGGGCTAGTTTCAGCACGGCAGAGGCCGACAGTTCCGACATGGTCAGTCTGATCGCTCAGGTTATCGAGGGGAGTCATCGGGTCATGGTTCCCACAGTTCACACCAGGGCCATTCTTCACTTAGTGCCCTCCCAGCTCAGAGCTCATCCCGTGCTCCATCTGTTCAGGGCTCTTCTACACCAAGTGCATCTGCTGGTCACTCCGGTGCGAGGGGTGATCGCCGCCTACTGCGCACTACTAATTAAGTAGCGAGAGAGGGTCGAAGCAGATTTTACCCAATTTAGGGTCGGGATCAATATCCATAGAGAGCTAGAATTTGGAATCGAGTATCTATCTAGTGTAGAGTTGCGTATGTGTTCCAAATTACACTTTTAATCATTTTTGGGGTTTTTATTTAACTTCTAATTTTATCAACTACTAAGCTAATTTAAACTAGAATAAGCTAAGAGTTATAATGCTATGGATTGTTCAAATGGTTTAAAAGGCACTAGGGTAGTGACTTCCGCCTAGGTGGTCAATTGACGGGTACTTGAGTCTAAGGCATGTTTGACATATTTGGGGAGTATGATATAACCGTTGCACGACTTTACCCACTCTACACCTCTCGGTGGTTCGAGTGATTTTGCCCGAATTGACATTCTCAAGACCAATTGGGTATGCAAATTTGCACAAGCAACTAGGGTTCAAGTCGGGTATTACTCTCTCGAGGTTTAACCCTTTAATTGGGGCTATCAATCACTTGAGTACGCCCCAATTCCTTGTTGGACCAATTTCGGAGACTTAGGCTCTCTTTCTCGAGCCCAAGTCTACTAAACACAAACTAGTGTTTGCAACCACTAATTCACCAATTAACCATGAAATTGGCCCAAATATCAAACACCCATAGTCAATTTAGCCGACCCATCAATTGCCCACACTAGGGTTGAGCCACAACCCTAGCTTATGGGTCTAACTACTCATATTTAAAGAAGAAAAGCGAGACATAGATGAAGAACAATTCATATTAATTAATTACTAAGATAAAATAGAAGATTCAATGATGAAAAGAAGATAAAATTGCCCAAAATAACTAAGAAAACCCAAGTCACGAGCGCAGCTACCAGTCAAATCTATATGCTTATCCTAAAAATAGAAAAGAAGCTATTTATACTAAGCTTACAATTCTGGACAAAAATGCCCCTGCAGGGTTAGTGCGGACCGCACAAAATGGACTGCGGTCCGCACTAGGGCTTTGGACTTGACAAAACTGCTCTTTGAACTTTGGCATCGCGGAGCGCAGAGAATGGACTGCGGACGCAGAGGCTTCTAGTGTGGTCCGCATAAAATGGACCGCGGATCGCATTGGCTTGTCACTTGGAATTTGTAGCTCTCTGATTCTTCTCACTGCGGACAGCAGAGAATGGACTGCGGCCGCGTTGATCTCAGTGCGGACTGCACAAAATCCTAGTGCGGCCGCACTGCCTCTTTGCCTGAGAATCAACCTCTCTGAATCTCCTTGTGCGGACCGCACAGAATGGTGTGCGGCCGCATTGGGACTGTTCTGCCTGAGTTTTGTCTTGTCTTGGTACTTGTGCAAGTTTCACTCTTTTTGAGCTGATCTTTGACATCTTGTCACTTTGTTGATCAAACCTGCAATAAAGCACAACTTATGAGCCTTTAGGGACTATTTTGTACGATTTCCAATCAAAACATAAGCAAGAAGGAGTATTAAATGCATCAAAGTCCTTAGTTATCAACTCCCCTTAAGGGAAAATCCAAGAAAATTCAGCTGTCCTAAAGTAGCCTCATCTAGCCTCAATTGGGACTAGCCATTGCCCTCAATACACATGAATCATTAACAACATTTACTCTTTTAAAACACCATGGATCAAGTGTGACACAAGAGCATCAAGAGTTGACTCAACACATCAAAGGACTCTTTCTATTACTTTAGTCATTGTGGAACCCAAACTCACACATCCTCAGCTCTCCCTAAGCAAACCTCACCTTTGGAATAGTGACACTCATAACGAGGTTAATGGAAATTCACTCATCCCTCTCAAAGAAAAATCACAAGTCCGGCTCTAGGTACCATATGCTTGCCCCTTATGTGAGTATCCACTAATGTAATCTTCATTCAACTCAAGATCATATAGGGCTTTTGTGGAGACATTGTGAAGGCTTTTGGTTCAGGGTAGGAAATGTTGGGTCTAGGTAGGTACCATCTTCCCTTAAGCACTTCTTTTGTTTCATTTGGCACACTTTTACTTGACTCTTTGAGTCATTTCACTTCTTTCTAAGGGGTTAGAGAGACACACTGTCACTCTTTCTTATGCATTTCAAACCTTTTCTCCTTTTTCAACTTTCCACACCTTTCATTCTTTGCTTTTCTTGAATCCCTTTTTTATTCTTTTTCACATTGAACATTCTTTTTATCTTTTTGCTTTTCTTTCTTTTTCATTGCCTTCCCATTTCTTCATTTTTGTGCCTTTTTACCCCTTTGTTGAAATCCTCGTCTCTTCCCCCAAACTTATACTTTAGCCATGTGCTAAAGGAAAGATCGGGTGCCAAAGAGGGTATCTTTTAGAACGGGCATAGGCTTGTATCATGGTTCTTGAAGGGAAAAGGTCTAAGGCTCACAAGGGTTGACTAGGGATCTTATCATTGGTAGGTTATGTATGTGTTCAAATATCATTTGGACCAAGGAGAGCCTATAATCATGTCTCAAGTCAAAATTCACTTAGGATTTCGCCTCAACAAACATTCAGGGCATGTTCTAGACCAATGGCTCGGGACTTGGACTTGCAATGCAATTTCTCACCACACATGCCATGGGATCGCTAAAGACACAAGAGTCGGGGGTCCACAACGACCTTAGATAAGATTTGAGCACAAAATGGTCCCAAAAAACCACTTGATGATTATCGGTCAACACAAGAGTCTCAAGGTCACGACTTTCACCATCCTAAACACAATAATTTGTTTTTGACCATGAGATCAAAGAAAAATGTGCTAGACCCAAGTGAAGCTTTGCTTGAGGCACCCTTAACTACTAGCTACTAAAAACAAAAATAAAAACGGACTCAAACCCTTAAGAAGGTTGTCACGCCATCCATCATTGGGAAGAGCCACCCGGTTCACACAACACTCCACCTTTGGAAAGAACCGTGGCATTAAGAAAACCAAAGGCTTATTGCAAACTTTCAAAACAAGAAGCTACGATCACAAATAAGAAGCTAAGAACAAAAAATTTGCGGAAAGTAAAATGAATATATACAAGAGGGGATTTGTCGAATATACAATAGATGGGATGAATATCTACAATGTAACATAACTTTTATATACAGACCCAAAGTAAAATAAAAGTGCGAGAAATGTAGCGAAATGTTAAAAATATATACAAACCAAAGATGAAAAATAAAGAAAGCATAAATGTATCAAATATATACAATCATCCGAATGAATCCAAATGTAAGGCCTACCCCCTCAAATGAAAGCTGGCATTGTCCCCAATGCCAACTAAACAAAATAAAGAACCAAAAAGATAAGGGAAAAGGATATAGAGACTCCCTATGGCTTGTCTGTCTGCATGGGCTCCTGAGTGGCCCCTGGGTCCTCACTGTGCTCGGGAACCTCAGAGTGGTTCCCTATGGGCTGCTGCTCTGCTGCTGGGACCTTGGCCTGGACCTGGACAGGCTCCTGAGGTACATCCTGTGGCTGACTGGAGGAGGCCTCCGATGTGTCTGCCAACTGGATGATTGCATCATCCGCTCTGGGAATCATCATCCTCCTCTTGGGAAGCCTCTGAGAGTGCTCCGGCAGGGGATTAGCTACTGGTACTGGGTTCTGGAGCAGTAAATCTAAAGGCAACTGATCTGCCTTCAGTCTGTCAACATCAGCTCTCAACTCCTTCACGGACTCCTTGGAGGCCCGTGTCTTCCTTAGCTTCTTGTGCTCTCTAGCAAGCTCCTTGAGAGCCTTGCCATGTGAATCAACTGCATCAGTAAGCGCCTTCTGATTGTCGAGGATTTTCTTTTAGTTTTATAGTATCTCCTTGAGAGCATCCTCTATCGACTGGGGAACCTGTGGCGGTGGAGGTGCCGACTGAGCCTCTACCGTGGTAGTTAAGATGGACAACTTGGATGATGCAGTCTGCATCCAGTTGTTGATACTAAGAAGAGCCTGGCATAGTCGGTGGGCAGTGATTGGATGGGCATGGGAGGATGGAATCTAGGGGTCCGCTAAGTTGGATGGACCAGGAGGAATAACAGTGGAAGTAGAGGCAGGCTCAGCAGGGGTCACTACCACAACTGGCTCTTCAGACTGGCCAGTTGGAGCAATAACTGTACTCTTGAAGTTCTTGCTCTTGGGGTTATCATCCCCTTGCATACTGTACCAAGAAAATGGGGCCTTCTCTTTGACCTTGATGTCGAAGGGTCTCTTTTCCACTTTCAGATCCCCGAAGTACATAGTGAGAAAACTGGGGAACGGGTAGTTTCTGTCATGCTCAGCACCCACAATTAAAATTATTCTCGACATCACATTCCCCACATTGATTGGGTACCCCGCCATGATCGAAGCCACCAAAACTGCCCGGTGAAGAGGTAGGGTGTTGTCATGAGTCGTGGGGTCCAACCTGCTACATACAAATGTCTCCACCCCCTTGCCTCAAAGTTCAAATTAGGCCTCAAAATCTTGACGCCCGCAGTCAACCAGTCGGGGGTGGTACCCGGGATTGCCAGGTACTGTGCCAACCATGGACGGACCTCCTCACCCAGTTCCATCTTCGCCATGTATAGGGACTCATCCTCCTCATCAAAGCCAAGGTAATCGTTGATCGTCTTCCCATCAAACAACACCTTCAAGTTCCGCACCTTGGTCACCTTTGTACCCTTTTTGATGTGGGCAACGTTGGTGTAGAACTCTTTTACCAAGTGCTCATTGGCATCTACACAATCAGACACAAAGTGCTCCCAGCCAATTCTCTCCCTAAACTGCCTCCTCACATTGGGGTTGTGAGGTAGCAAGTCTCTATCTACGAAGCTCCTCTCCAGGATAAACTTTCTCACCGGCCACCATTCCCGGAATTTATGGTATGCTACTTCACTAACGAATCGGTCTTGCTACACATCCGGTTTCCTAGTCCTAGAAATACCCCCCACCTGTGGTTCACCTCTTTCTCCTACTTCTTCTTCTCCCCCTACTTCCTCATCTCCTCCTACTGCACCCTCTCCAGATAATGAAGCTGTGGGAGAGGTGGAGTATTCCCCACTACCTTTAGCTGAGACTTCAGACGACCCAGAAGATACATTCACTGACGCTTGGCCAGTGGGGGGAGGTGGAGGAGTGTCTGTTAGCCTAAACCTCTCCGGCCAGTCTTCCATGTACTCTGGCACGGAGTCTGAAGAAATCTCCCGTGAGGGCTCATACTCACTCCACGAGGACTGGGAAGCAGCTCTATCAGCAGCTTTTATCAACTTTCTTGTCCTTTTAATACTTTGTCGGGCTTGAGGAGTTAGTTTTATCGTTTTCTGCTTCCCTCCCCGGGAGGATTCTCCTTTGCCCGGTTGTTTGGATCCTTTACCTTCTCGTTGTTTCACCATTGTCTGCAAACACAGTCCAAATGAACTTGTTAGTATCAGTTGCAGCAGTTAAGAACAGAGTTGCAGAAGCAGGAAAGAAAAATTGCAGACAAGTTGCAGAAGTCACACAGTGCGGACCGCACAAAATGGTGTGCGGCTGCACTGGGGTCACTGCGGACCTCACAAAATCAATCGCGGTCCGCACAGAGGTGGGGTTCAGACTACCCACTCTCTGTATCTAGGCAGTGCGGACCGCACAAAATGTAGTGCCGCCACACTAGGGCCACTATGGTCCGCACAAAATATAGTGCGGCCGTATTCCTTGAGGTTCAGCATTCATACATTCATCAATGCGGTCCGCACAAAATGGTACTGCGGACCGCACAGGGGCACCGCGGACTGCACAGAAACGATCGCGGTCCGCACTGAGTGCCCAGCTGTGGCACTAAATTAGGGTTCACGTATTTTTGATTTTAAGCCCAAATTTTTCACCTAATTAGTGCCCCTACATGTTGCCAAGTGTATTTTAACTAACTAAGTCTATTTTAATCAAAAGATTAACTACCCTAACCTAATATATAGAAGAAAATACGGGAAGAAGAGAAAGGAAAGCAAGAAAAAACAAAAATTAAAAGAAATTAACAAAATTGAATAAGTAAAAGAAATGTAATGGTACCGGATATGAGATGAAATGAAGAATAACAATTCCAAGCATTTAGTTACGAGGAGAAAAGATGATGAACAGTGTTTTTATGATGTTTGAGAGTCAGAGGATCGAAAAGTTTGAACGTTGAGCCTCAGGGACTATTTATAGAAAAGCCTGGGGCCCAACTCACCTACCCCAGTGTGGACCGCACAAAATGGACCGCGGTCCGCACTACACAACAGTTTCCAAGCTTGAGGAGGCAACACACTGCGGTCCGCACAAAATGGACTGCGGCCGCAGTGGTCCACCGTGGACCGCACAAAATGTAGTGCGGCCGCAGTGGCAAACTTCAGAGAGTGGTATTTTCACTCTTTCTTTAGTGTGGTCCGCATAGAATGTAGTGCGGCCGCACTGACAACTTCGGAGACCTGATCATTTTATCCCCTATGTTCTGCACTGCATCAACACAATCCTGTAACATCTCACAACCAGTTAGCCCAAAAATCAATCCTAGACTACAATGAAAATCAAATAAAAACAAGAAGAAAAACACATGGGTTGCCTCCCAAGAAACGCCTGATTTAACGTCGCGGCACGACGCATGTTACCATCCAATCATTTGAAATGAACAAGATCCACCACATGGCTATCATCAAACTTTCCCAAATAGTGCTTGACCCTATGCCCATTCACTCTAAAAACTTCCCCACTTTTGTTCTTTAAATTAAGAGCACCAAACGGGGTCACACACACTACTTCAAATGGTCCGCTCCACTTTGACTTTAGCTTTCCCGGGAACAACCTTAGTCGAGAATTGAATAAGAGCACGAAATCTCCCACCTTGAACTCCTTGCCCCGAGTATATTTTTCATGAAGGTATTTCATTTTATCCTTATATAGGGACGAACTAGAGTAGGCATGGAATCTAAATTCGTCAAGTTCATTGAGTTGCTCCACCCGAAGATTAGAAGCTATATCCCAATCAAGATTCAACTTCTTCAAGGCCCACATGGCCTTATGCTCTAACTCCACTGGTAAATGACATGTTTTCCCAAACACCAACCGGTACGGCGACATACCAATTGGAGTCTTGTAAGCAGTTCGGTAAGCCCATAGAGTATCATCCAACTTTTTAGACCAATCGGTCCAATTGGCATTGATGGTTTTGGACAAAATGCTCTTGATCTCCCTGTTGGACACTTCAACCTAGCCACTTGCTTGAGGATGATAAGGCGTAGACACTTTATGGTTGACACCATACTTGGAAAGCAAGGCGTCAAAAGCTCTATTGCAAAAATGCGATCCTCCATCACTAATAATAGCACGAGGAGTGCCAAACCTTGTGAAAATGATCTTCTTTAGAAATTCGACCACACTCCTAGCTTCATTGTTGGGCAAGGCCACGGCCTCAACCCATTTTGAGACATAATCAACCGCTACAAGAACATAGGTTTTTCCGTACGAGCTTACAAATGGGCCCATAAAATTGATACCCCATACATCAAAGATATCCACTTCGAGAATGGTGTTTACAGGCATCTCATCTTTCTTAGAAATATTGCCCGCTCTCTTACATTGATCACACCTTTTTACGAGATCACTTGCATCTTTGAACAAGGTTGGCCAATAAAAACCACAACTCAGAACTTTTGAAGCTGTCCTCGCCCCTCCATGACGACCACCATAGGGGGAGGAATGACAAGCCTCTAGGATGCTAAATTGCTCCTCCTCAGGTACACACCTCTGGATCACTCCCTCGGTGCAAATCTTGAACAAGTATGGCTCGTCCCAATAGAAGTCCAGACTATCTCGTTTGAGCTTCTTCCTTTGGTTAGAATAAAGGTCACACGGGATGATGTCAGTCACAAGGAAATTAGCAATGTCCGCAAACCATGGCATATCACTCATCGACACAGAAAGTAGTTGCTCATCGAGAAATGCATCATTGATATCTAGGCCATCACACGGCCTTCCTTCCTCCTCCAAGCGGGACAAATGATCCGCCACTTGGTTTTCACTACCTTTCCGGTCCACAATCTCCAAATCAAACTCTTGCAGTAATAAGGCCCATCGCATCAGTCTACCTTTAGAGTCTTTCTTTGTCATCAAGTATCTAAGAGCTGCATGATCGGTGTGCACTATGACTTTGGCTCCCATAAGATATGGCCGAAATTTTTCCATTGCGAACACAATAGCCAACAATTCTTTCTTAGTTACCGTGTAGTTCCTTTGAGCTTCATTCATTGTCTTGCTCGCATAGTACACCGGATGAAACATTTTGTTCACTCTTTGACCCAAAACTGCCCCAACCGCAACATCACTCGCATCGTACATGAGCTCGAGAGGCAAGGTCCAATATGATCGGGGTGGTGGTCAACTTATGCTTGAGAAGTTCAAAGGCATGCATACATCCCTCATCAAACACAAATTTTGTATCATTTTCTAGCAACTTACACAAAGGATTCACTACCTTCGAAAAGTCCTTGATAAATCGCCGGTAGAACCCCGCATGCCCAAGAAAACTTCTAACCCCCTTGACAGAAGTGGGGGGAGGAAGTCTTGAAATCACCTCAATTTTGGCTTTGTCAACCTCAATACCATTCTTTGAAATTTTATGACCCAAAACTGTGCTCTCCTCAACCATGAAGTGGCATTTTTCCCAATTTAGCACAAGATTGGTGTCTTCACACCGGGCCAACACTCTATCCAAATTGTTCAAACACTCGTCGCATGAATCACCCACAACACTGAAGTCGTCCATGAACACCTCCAAAATATCTTCCACCATATCGGTGAAAATGGCCATCATACACCGTTGGAATGTTGCCGGTGCATTGCACAACCCAAAGGGCATCCGAGAGAAAGCAAAGGTGCCATATGGACAAGTAAAGGTTGTCTTCTCCTGATCCTCGGGAGATATTAAAATTTGATTGTACCCTGAATAACCATCCAAGAAACAATAGAAGGCACGCCCAGCAAGACGATCAAGCATTTGGTTAAGGAAAGGCAATGGGAAGTGATCCTTGCGGGTCACCTTGTTCAGCTTGCGGTAGTCCATGCACACCCTCCATCCGGTCACTGTCCGGGTTGGAATAAGTTCATTATTAGCATTGGTCACCACGGTCATACCACCCTTCTTCGGCACACACTGCACCGGTGAAGTCCATGAGCTGTCAGAGATAGGATACACCATGTCGGCATCTAACCACTTGATCACCTCCTTTTTCGCAACTTCTTGCATTGCCTCGTTCAGCCTCCTTTGATGTTCTAAGGAGGGTTTTGCAACATCTTCCAGAATAATCTTGTGCATATAGAATGCTGGGCTTATTCCCCGAATATCAGCTAGAGTCCATCCAATTGCCTTTTTTCGCTTTTTTAGCACCGCCAATGTGGCATCTACCTGCATGTTAGTAAGACAAGAGGAAAGAATAACTGGTAAAGTTTAATTAGAGCCCAAGAATTCATACTTGAGGTGTGGAGGCAATGGCTTCATCTCCCAACACCGGGGGTTCCTCAATTGAATGCTTCGTTGGAGGGGTCTTTCTATTTTTAAGATCCAAAGATAGTTTCCTAGGCTCATAAGAATAAGAGCCCATTCCATGTAAAGCATTCACGCACTCCACTCGGCCCTCATCATCATTGACATTAAGATTCAACAATACGGCCTCCAAAGGGTCCTCAACATTGATCATTGCACTAGTATGATCAATTATCACAGTCGTGACTAGATCGACAAATGAGAACACTTTAGTACAATTGGGCTGCTTCATTGACTTGCACACATGAAAAATGACCTTTTCATCACCCACCCTGAAAGTGAGTTCCCCTGCTTCCACATCTACTAGAGTCTTACCCGTAGCAAAGAAAGGTCTCCCTAATATGATCGGAACTTCATAGTCTACCTCACAATCCAAGATCACAAAATCAGCTGGCAAGATAAATTTGTCCACCCGGACAAGCACATCATCAACTATATCCAATGGTCGCTTCATTGATCTATCCGCCATTTGCAATCTCATGGAAGTTGGCCTTGGTGGCCCAATACCCAAAGTCTTGAAAACTGAGTAGGGCATCAAATTGATACTAGCCCCTAAGTCACACAAAGCTTTAGCAAAGTCTGCACTCCCAATAGTGCAAGGGATTGTGAAAGCACCGGGATCCTCCAACTTCGGAGCCATTGAATGTACTATAGCAATAACTTGGTGGGTCATCTTGATAGTTGCACAGTCCATGGTTCTTTTCTTTGTAACCAAATCTTTCATGAATTTAGCATAGCCAGGCATTTGCTCCAAAGCCTCCACCAAAGTCACATTGATGGATAGGCTTTTCATCATGTCAATGAACTTTTTAAACTGATTCTTATTCTTCTGCTTGGCTAGCCTTTAAGGATAAGGTGGAGGGGGCCTAGGCAAGGGTGCCTTGGCTTTTCGCACAATTGGCTCCGGCATGTCTATTACGTGTTCCTTAGACGGGTTCACGTCATTTTGTGTTTCCACCTCGGCATCTTGAATATCAACCCTCACTTTTTGATTCACATTCTCATCAACCACATTCTCAACCACAAAAGGAACTTCATCTTCTTGCAACTCAACTTCATTACCCAAAACTTTCTTTTGTTTGGAGGCATTCACATCGCCGCCTCTTCCACTCCTTGTAGTTACCGCCATAACATGATTGTTCCCACCCTTCGGTTTCACTACCGTATCACTTGGTAGAGCACCCTTAGGGCGTGCATTCAAGGACTGAGAGATTTGACCTAGTTACACCTCCAAATTTTAGTGGAAGTATTGTGAGAAGCCAATTGAGTATCCGAATTCGCATTCTTCTTCATCATTTGTTCGAACATCATTTCAATTCCACCCATTTCATTGTTGGATGAAATAGGACCCTGGGATGGAAAAGGCGGTGGATTGCTCGATTGTTGGTACGTTGGGGGCCTTTGAAAGCCTTGCCCCTGATTTCCTTGGTTATTGTTCCATCCACCTTGGTTGTTGTTGTTTCGACCCCAATTGTTGTTGTTGCCCCAGTTTCCTTGATTGTTGCGGTTATTATTTTGATTTCCCAATTGTTGTTCCCTTATTGTTGATTGTTCCAATTATTGTTGCCTTGTTGTTGGTTACCCCAATTGCCCTGGGATCGCCATTGTTGTTGTTGGTTGGAAGAATTGCCTCTTTGGCCTTGGTAATTATTCACATAATGCAACTCTTCGTTGTTTCCATCATAACAATCATCTTGGAATCCACCACAATCATTGTCAAATTGATCCGAATTCCCTTGGTTCTGTCGACCTCTCTGTCTTCTATTGTTCACAAGCATGTTAACACCCTCCATAGCATTTACTTGGCGAGGATTCTGAACTTGTTGCAACTGTGCCTTTGCTAATTGGTTCATTATTGTTGTAAGTTCTGCTATAGCCTGTCCATGGTCATGTAGTTCTTTGTGCAAATGAGTGACCGTGGGGTCACCCTGAGGCACATTGGCTCTACTTTGCCAAGCGGAGGATGTGTCAGCCATTTCATCAAGAATAGCACAAGATTCATCATAAGGCATCTTCATGAAATTACCCCCAGCCAATTGGTTCACTATGCATTGATTCATTGTATTGATGCCCCGATAGAAGGTTTGTTGTATCATTGCCTCTGCATATCATTGTTGGGGCATTCCTTCACCATAGTTCTATATCTCTCCCAAATCTCATGCAATGGTTCGGTGGGCTCTTGCTTGAAGGCTAAGATCTCATCCCGTAGTGCTGCCATGTGCCCTAGTGAGAAAAATTTGGCAATAAACTTATCCGCCAACTCATACCAAGTTGTGATGGAATGGTTGGGAAGTCGCTCAAGCCAATCCAATGCTTTCTGCCTAAGTGAGAAAGGGAAAAGCCTCAATCGAAGTGCATCTTCGGACACATTGGTTTGCTTGCTCCCCTAACAGGTATCCACGAACCCCTTGAGATGTTTGTAAGCATTCTGAGTGGGAGCACCTGTGAAGTACCCACGCTGCTCCAACAATGTCAGCATCACGTTGGTTATTTGAAAATTGCCCGCCCGGGTCCGGGGCGGAACAATTTCACTCGCATAGACTTGGTTGGGAAGAACTCTAGGAGCCACTCTTGGAGGTGGCGGAGGAGGGTCTGGAATATTGTCATTTGCATTGGCCTGGCGGCCTCTACGTTGTCCTTGAGGTACAAGAGGCACCTCTTCATCTCCATTGTCATCTACCTCCTCCCCTGCATTCGCATTTCCAAGAGAGTCATTAACATTTAACGCCATTTTTGTACCTGAAGTATGGACACAAACAAATTAGTAACAAAGAAGGAAAGAAGAACAAAACACAAAACTATTTAGATAGATAGCCAAAACCGTTAGCTCCCCAGCAACGGCGCCAAAAAGTGATCGCGGCCCACTCCGCACTACTAATTAAGTAGCGAGAGAGGGTTGGAGCAGCTTTTACCCAATTTAGGGTCGGGATCGATATCCACAGAAAGCTAGAATTTGGAATCAGTATCTATCTAGTGTAGAGTTGCGTATGTGTTCCAAATTACACTTCTAATCATTTTTGGGGTTTTTATTTAACTTCTAATTTTATCAACTACTAAGCTAATTTAAAGTAGAATAAGCTAAGAGTTATAATGATATGGGTTGTTCAAATGGTTTAAAAGGCACTAGGTTAGTGACTTCTGCCTAGGTGGTCAATTCACGGGTACTTGAGTCCAAGGCACGTTTGACATATTTGGGGAGTATGATATAACCGTTGCACAACTTTACCCACTCTACATCTCTCGGTGGTTCGAGTGATTTTGACCGAATTGACTTTCTCAAGACCAATTGGGTATGCAAATTTGCACAAGCAATTAGGGTTCAAGTCGGGTATTACTCTCTCGAGGTTTAACCCTTTAATTGGGGCTATCAATCTCTTGAGTACGCCCCAATTCCTTGTTGGACCAATTTCGGAGACTTAGGCTCTCTTTCTCAAGAATAGCCCAAGTCAACTAAACACAAACTAGTGTTTGCAACCACTAATTCAGCAATTAACCACGAAATTGGCCCAAATATCAAACACCCATAGTCAATTTAGCCCTAAAATACAAGACCCATCAATTGACCACACTAGGGTTGAGCCACAACCCTAGCTTATGGGTCTAGATACTTACATTTAAAGAAGAAAAGCAAGAAATAGATGAAGAACAATTCATATTAATTAATTACTAAGATAAAATAGAAGATTCAATGATGAAAAGAAGATAAAATTGCCCAAAATAACTAAGAAAACCCAAGTCACGAGCGCAGCTACCAGTCAAATCTATATGCTTATCCTAAAAATGGAAAAGAATCTATTTATACTAAGCTGACAATTCTGGACAAAAATGCCCCTACGGGGTTAGTGCGGACCGCACAAAATGGACTGTGGTCAGCACTAGGGCTTTAGACTTTACAAAACTGCTCTCTGAACTTTGGCATCGCAGACCGCAGAGAATGGACTGCGGCCGCAGAGGCTTCTAGTGCTGTCCGCATAAAATGGATTGTGGACCGCATTGGCTTGCCACTTGGAATTTGCAGCGCTCTGATTCTTCTCACTGCGGACCGCAGAGAATGGACTGTGGCCTCGTTGATCTCAGTGCGGACCGTATAAAATCCTAGTGCGGCTGCACTGCCTCTTTGCCTTAAGATCAACCTCTCTGAATCTCCTTGTGCGCACCGCACAGAATGGTGTGCGGCCGCATTGGGACTGTTCTGCCTGAGTTTTGTCTTATCTTGGTACTTGTTCAAGTTTCACTTCTTTTGAGCTGATCTTTGACATCTTGTCACTTTGTTGATCAATACTGCAATCAAGCACAACTTGTGAGCCTTTTGGGACTATTTTGTACGAATTTCCAATCAAAACATTAGCAAGAAAGAGTATAAGATGAATCAAAGTCCCTAGTTATCAAGGGGTTCCCATCAATCCCCTTCTCCAGCACCTGGGAGTTGTTACGAGTGTGGCGAGATGGGCCACATGTGGAGGCAGTGTCCCCGCCGTGCTGCTAGTTCATCCCAGCAGAGGGGCCAATCATCAGCTTCAGCGCCAGTTGCTCCACCACCACCCGCCCAGCCAGCTAGGGGTAGAGGTCAGTCAGCTAGGGGTCGCCCCAGAGGGGGAGGTCGATCATGGGGCGGTCAGGCCCGTTTCTATGCTATTCCAGGCAGACCCGGTGCCATCGCTTCAGATGCTGTTATTAGAAGTATTGTTTCAGTCTGCCACAGAGATGCCTCTATATTATTTGATCTCGGTTCCACCTATTCTTATGTGTCATCATACTTTGCTCGTTATTTGGGTACGCCCGTGAGCTTCTTGCTTTACCTAGTCATGTATCTACTCCAGTGGGCGATACAGTTGTTGTAGACCGTGTGTACCGGTCGTGTGTGGTGATTATTGGGGGTCTGGAGACCCGAGTTGATTTATTATTATTAAGTATGGTGGATTTCGATGTCATTCTGGGCATGGATTGGCTATCTACGTGTCACGCTATTCTAAATTGTCATGATATGATAGTCACATTGGCTATACCGGGTGTGCCCCGGATTGAGTGGCGAGGTGTGACTGATTACGTTCCTAGTAGAGTGATCTCTTTCTTGGAGGCCCAGTATGGTTAGGAAGGGTTGTCTTTCGTATCTTGCCTTTGTGAGGGATGTTGGAGCTGAGACTCCCAATATTGATTCTGTCCCAGTTGTGAGGGATTTCCCTGATGTTTTTCCTGCAGACCTGCCGGGCATGCCACCGGACAGGGATATTGATTTTGGTATTAGCCTAGTGCCGGACACTCAGCTCATTTCTATTCCGTCGTATCGTATGGCACCAGCGGAGTTGAAGGGGTTAAAGGAGCAGCTTCAGGAACTCCTTGATAAGGGGTTCATTCGGCCTAGTGTGTCACCTTGGGGTGCGCCGGTTCCATTTGTGAAGAAGAAGGATGGCACTATGAGAATGTGCATTGATTATAGGCAATTGAACAAGGTAACAGTTAAGAACAAGTATCCCTTACCTCGCATGGATGATTTATTCAACCAGCTTCAGGGAGCGAGGGTATTCTCTGAGATTGACCTTCGTTCAGGTTATCGCCAGTTGAATCAGGGATTCGGATATTCTTAAGACGACCTTCATGACCAGATATGGTCATTATGAGTTCTTGGTTATGTCTTTTGGGCTGACCAATGCCCCAGCAGCGTTAATGCATCTGATGAACAACGTGTTCTGGCCTTATCTTGACTCATTTGTCATAGTCTTCATTGATGATATTCAGGTATATTTTCGTAGTCGGGAGGAGCACGCGGAGCATTTGAGGGTAGTGTTGCAGAGATTGAGGGAGGAGAAACTTTATGCAAAGTTCTCCAAGCGTGAGTTTTGGCTCAGTTCAGTGGCATTCTTCGGACACGTGGTTTCCAGTGAGGGTATTCAGGTTGATCCAAAGAAGATAGAGGCGGTTCAAAGTTGGCCCAGACCGTCCTCAGCCACAGAGATTCGTAGTTTTCTTTGTTTGGCAGGCTATTAT
Organism: Nicotiana attenuata; assembly: GCF_001879085.1. NCBI lineage: Eukaryota > Viridiplantae > Streptophyta > Magnoliopsida > Solanales > Solanaceae > Nicotiana > Nicotiana attenuata. Next base: position 308,341 of record NW_017671008.1, read on the forward strand.
CGATGGTTTGTTCAGGGATTCTCATCTATCGCATCGCCTTTGACTAAGTTGACTCAGAAGGGTGCTTCATTCGTATGGTCGGACGAGTGTGAGGAGGGCTTTCAGAAGCTCAAGACAGCTTTGACCACAGCTCTAGTGTTGGTTTTGCCATAAGCTTCATGTTCATATACCGTGTATTGTGATGCTTCGAGAGTAGGGATTGGTTGTGTGTTGATGCAGGAGGGTAGAGTTATTGCTTATGCTTCTCGTCAGTTGAAGCCTTTTGAGAAGAACTACCCCGTTCATGATTTGGAGTTGGCTGCCATAGTTCACGCGTTGAAGATTTGGAGACATTATTTGTATGGCGTATCTTGTGAGATGTTCACTGATCATCGCAGTCTTCAGCATTTGTTCAAGCAAAAGGATCTTAATTTGAGGCAGCAAAGATGGTTGGAGTTGCTTAAGGATTATGACATCACTATATTGTACCATTCGGGGAAGGCCAATGTGGTGGCCGATGCTTTAAGCCGAAAGGCAGTGAGTATGGGGAGTTTGGCATATATTCCAGTTAGGGGAGACCTCTTGCGGTTGATGTTCAGGCTTTGGCCAATCGGTTCATGAGGTTGGATATTTCGGAGCCCAGTCAGGTATTGGCTTGTGTCGTTTCTCGGTCTTCCCTATATGAGCCCATCAGAGAGCGCCAGTATGATGATCCACATTTTCTTGTCCTTAGGGACAGAGTTCAGCATGATGATGCCAGGGATGTGACTATTGGAGATGATGGGGTGTTGAGGATGCAGGGCCGGATTTGTGTGCCCAATGTAGATTGGCTCTGGGAGTTGATTCTGGAGCAGGCCCATAGCTCACGGTATTCCATTCATCCAGGAGCCGCGAAGATGTATCAGGATCTGAGACAACATTACTGGTGGAGAAGAATGAAGAAAGATATTGTGGGATTTGTAGCTCGGTGTCTCAATTGTCAGCTGGTGAAATATGAGCATCAGAGACCGGGTGGCTTACTTCAGCGGATGGATATTCCAGAGTGGAAGTGGGAACGGATCACTATGGACTTTGTAGTTAGGCTTCCACAGACTTTGAAGAAATTCGATGCTATTTGGGTGATTGTGGATCGGCTGACCAAGTCCGCGCACTTCATTCCTATCTGTACTACTTATTCTTCAGAGCGGTTAGCAGAGATATATATCCGGGAGATTGTTCGGTTGCATGGTGTCCTAGTTTCCATCATTTCAGATCAGGGCACTCAATTTACTTCCCAGTTTTGGAATTCTGTTCCTCGGGAGTTGGGTACTCAGGTGGAGTTGAGCACAACTTTTCACCCTCAGACGGACGGGCAGTCCGAGCGCACTATTCAGATATTGGAGGATATGTTACGCGCTTGTGTTATTGATTTTGGAGGGTCATGGGATCAGTTTCTACGCTTGCAGAGTTTGCTTATAACAACAGCTACCAGTTGAGTATTCGGATGGCTCCATATGAGGCTTTGTACGGGAGGCGGTGTAGATCACCAGTTGGTTGGTTCGAGCCCGGTGAGGCTAGGCTATTGGGGACAGATTTGGTTCAGGATGCTTTAGATAAGGTTAAGGTGATTCAGGAGAGACTTCGTACAACGTAGTCGAGGCAAAAGAGTTAGGCTGACAGGAAGGTTCGAGATGTGTCCTACATGGTTGGTGAGAAGGTCCTGTTGAAGGTTTCGCCCACGAAGGGTGTTATGAGATTTGGAAAGAAAGGGAAGTTGAGTTTGAGGTTCATTGGGCCTTTTGAGGTACTTCGGAGGATTGGGGAGGTGGCTTATGAGCTTGCTTTGCCACCCAGCTTGTCGAGTGTGCATCCGGTGTTCCATTTTTCTATGCTCCGGAAGTATATTGGAGATCCGTCTCATGTTCTGGATTTCAGCACAGTTCAGTTGGAGGGTGATTTGACTTATGATATGGAGCCAGCAGCTATTTTGGAGCGTCAGGTTCGGAAGTTGAGATCAAAAGATATAGCTTCGGTGAAAGTGCAGTGGAGAGGTCGGCCCGTGGAGAAGGCTACCTGGGAGACCGAGCGGGAGATGCGGAGCAGATATCCTCACCTGTTTGAGGCTTCAGGTATGTTTCTTGACTAGTTCGAGGACGAATGTTTGTTTAAGTCGGGGAGGATGTGACGACCCGGCTAGTCGTCTCATGAGTTACCGCTCTGTTTCCCCCATTTTTGCTTATTTTTGTATTGTCTATCCGTGTTTTGAGGTATCGGGTTGATCGTATTGAATCTGGATTGGTTTTGGTGAAGTTTGAGACACTTAGTCTCTTTTAAGAAGGCCTAAGTTGGAAAAGTCAACCGGATGCTGACTTATGTGTTAGAGGGCTCGGATGTGAGTTCCGATGGTTCGGTTAGCTTCAGGAGGTGATTTATGACTTAGTAGCGTGATCGGAATGAGTTTTTGAGGTTTGGAGTAGCTTTAGGCTTGAATTGGCGAAGTTGATATTTTGGCGATTTTCGGTTGATTGGCGAGATTTTGATATAGGGGTCGGAATGGTATTCCGAGAGTTGCAGTAGTTCCGTTGTGTCATTTGGGATGTGTGTGTTTGGTTGGGTTTTTGATCAAAAGCGGAATTCGGAAGATTTAATTAGAAACTTACGCTTGAATCCGATGTGTTTTGGTTGATTTGATGTTGTTTGAAGTGTTTTGATGATAAGAGCAAGTTTGAATAAGGTATTAGGATATGTTGGTGCCATTGGTTGAGGTCCCGGGGGCCTCGGGTGAGTTTCGGGTGGTCAATCGGATCATTTTGAAGTTGGAAAAATTGCAGAAGTTGCAGGTTCAGCTGTTGCAGGTTTTTACTCTTCGCGTTCGCGAGTGGACCCTCGCATTTGCGAAGAGTCTGTGGAGGTCAATGGAAGTTTAGCCTTTGCGTTCGCAGTGAGGCTCCGCATTCGCGAAGAGCTGGATGCTCGTGCATCGCGTTCGCGAGATGGAAGCCGCGTTCGCGTAGGGCCTTTTTGGTCAGCTGGTCTAAGGTTGTGTTTGTTCTCTGCGTTCGCGAGAGAGGGTGTGTGATCGCGAAGGGTAAGGCTGAGGAACCATCGCGTTCACAATGGTCGTGTCGCGTTCGCATAGAGGAAAAATTGGTCAAAGTAAGTTTGTGTTTCGCGAACGCGAGGGTTTGACCGCGTTCGAGAAGAAGGAAAATATGCCTGGGCAGAATGTTTTTAAGCTCGTCTTGTCCGCGATTTTGAGGCTTATTTCCTCCATAGCTGATCGTTTTTGGAGATTTTTGAAGGAGATTGAAGAGGGATTCAAGGGGCAAATGTTTGGAGGTAAGATTCTTGGTCTAGAACTCGATTATTATGTGAATTCCACCTAGAAAATCATGAAAACTAAGCCTAAAATTGAAGAACTAGGGCTTGCAATTGGAGACCAAACATTTGGGATTTGAAGGGTCGTTTATGGATGGATTTTTATGTTCTTGGTATGTATGAACTCGTGGAGAGATAAGGAATCCGTTGGTTTAGAAATTTCTGAATTTTGAGACGTGGGCCCGGGGGTAGGGTTTTGGTAATTTCGGGATTCGTGCCCTCTATTGATTGTTTTCGCTTGGGCTTCGTTCCCTTAGCATATTTTGACGTCCTCGTTCTGATTTTGGATAGGTTCGACGCGCGTGGAGGCCGATTCGAGGGGCAAAGGCCTCGCGAGCTAGAGATTTAGCCGGTTCGAGGTGAGTAATGATTGTAAATGATGTTCTGAGGGTTTGAAACCCCGGATTGCACATCGTAGTGCTATGTTGAGGTGAGACACGCGCTTGTTGACAAGCGTGGGGTCGTACACTATTGGGGATTGTGACTTGGTCCGTCCCGATTGATGATTTTACCGCGTATTTGACTGAAACTTAATTGCTATCATTATGATTCGGGCTGAATGCCATATTTGGGCTTCGTGCCAACTATTTGAACCCTTCGGGGCTTTTTATTGATATTTCCTCACTGTTTTAACTTACTACTTGAACTCAGTCATGTTATTATCCACCATTTTACTACTCAGTCATTTTTACTCAATTTTAATACTTAAATGATGTTTGGGCTAAGAAACACTATTTTAATGTTGCCCGCGGGGCTTGTTGAGGATTTTTGACTGAGTAAGGCCGAGGGCCTATGTTGTAAGGAAACACTGATACTGATTGGAGGCCGAGGGCCTGAGATATGTATGCCACGAGGTAGCTTGATTGATATGAGGCCGAGGGCCTAGTTTTGATGCCACGAGATGGCTTGTTATTGCGCTTGGGCCGTAAGGGGCCCCTCTAGGAGTCTGCACACCCCCAGTGAGCGCGGGTACCCATTGTGATGTGAGAGTGAGCTCGAGGGGCTGTTATTGTTCTGAGATGTTGCCCAAGGGGCGGATGTGGTGATATTGTTCCCGAGGGACGAGCTTCTATTTGATTACTTTAGCTTAATTACCTGTTAATTACCTGTTTACTTGTTGAAAGAGGATTTTACTTGACTTTTCACTGGTTACTGTTTTTAAATGATTTTACTGCTTCATTATAGAATGCTTTGTGTCTTGCGTATTTTCTTACTTTCAGTCGTTATTTACCTTTCTTACTCAGTGAGTTGGAGTACTCACTTTACTCCCTGCACCCTATGTGCAGATTCAGGCGCATCTGGTCCTGCTCCCGAGTGCTGATTCCTCTAGATTTAGGCGGGCTTTCGGAGATTACGAGGTAGCTGTTGACGTCCGCAGCCCCGTGTCTCTACTCCTTTATCGTTTCTATTTCCTTTCACACATTGTACTAGTTATGGATTTAGCAGAACTTTATTATGACTTATAGATGCTCATGACTAGTGACACCCCGGTTAGGGTTGTGTGTGTAACGACCCAACCGGTCGTTTTGAGCTCTAGCACGTCGTTCAACAGTCTGAGGCCATGAGCAGCTTCATTTCAGGTATTATGACTTGTACGCGTGGTCGGAATTGAATTTCGGGTAAGTTCGGAGTTTATTTGGAAAGTGAATTCTCATGTCGGAAGCTTAAAGTTGAAAGAATTAACTAGGATTAGATTTTTGAGTAAACGACCTCAGAATCGGGATCTGAAGGTTCCAGCAGGTTCGTACGATGATTTCGGACTTAGGAGTATGCCCCGTTCGGGTTTAGGATAACTCAGGAGCGTTTTGGCGCCTATTGTGGAAGTTAGCATTTCAGAAGAAATTTCATAAGTTTGGCTTGAAGTGCATTTCACTGTTATCGATGTCCATTTGGGATTTTAAGGCTGTGAATAGCTCTGTATGATGTTCTGGAGTTGGGAGCGCGATCGGAAGTGAATTCGAAGGTTCGTAGGTCATTTTGGTGTCATTTGGCTAAAGATAGAAATTTGAAGGATTTTGAGAAGTTTGACCGGACGTGGACTTTTTGATATCGAGGTCGAAATCCAATTCCGGAAGTTGGAGTAGGTCCGTAAAGTCGAATATGACTTGTGTGCAAAATTTAAGGTCAATCGGACGTGATTTGACGGGTTTCGGCATCGAATGTAGAAGTTTGAAATTTCAAAGTTCATTAAGCTTGGATTGGAGTGTGATTCATGGTTCTAGCATTGTTTGATGTGATTTGAGACTTTGAGCAAGTCCGTGTTATGTTTTTAGACTTGTGCGAGTGTTTGGTTTGGAGCCCCAGGGGCTCGGGTGAGATTCAGGATAGCTTCGGAGTGATTTGCTAAGAAATAGGATTGCTGGTACTGGTATGATCGCAATTGCGATGCTTTGGTCGCAAATGCGATCATCGCATTTGCGAGATTCTGTCCGCATTTGTGAACATGGGCAGCTGGGGGATTATTCGCATTTGTGACGATTGGGTTGCTTTTGCGAAACCCTTATCGCATTTGCGAAATGGGCCAAATCAGTTAGGGGTCGCAATTGCGATGGGTCTTCGTGTTTGCGAAGCTCGCATTTGCGATCTTCTTGTTGCAATTGCGACGGTGGCTGAAGGGGAGCAGGCTTCGCATTTGCGAGGTTTTTGTCGCATTTGCGACCCTCGCATTTGCGAACCTGGTGTCGCAAATGCGACATCAGAGGCCTGTGTTCAGCTATTAATTTCGAGACTTAGACCATTTAGCTCATTCTCTTCATCCTCTTAGGCGATTTTGGAGCTTTTGGAAGAGGGTCTTCACCTAGCACTTTGAGGTAAGTAATTTCTACACAACATAAGTTAAATACATAGATTATGGGTAGATTAACATGTGAAAATTAGGGAAAAATCAAGGTTTTAGATGAAAACCTAGAATTTGGTAAAAACAAGATTTAACCACGAAATTTGTTAGGGAAGAGAGTAAAAATCATATATTCTTGATCCTTAGGTTATGGGTAACGACTTTCTTCAAAAATTTCCGGAATACGAGCATGTGGGCCCGGGGGTGAATTTTAGGAACCTTGCATTTAGGGTTGGGAAATTGGTTTAATAATTAGAATATGAACTTTTGAGCATGTATTGACTAGTTCTTACCCTATTTGAATAGTTTTGGATCGCTCGGCTCCGAATTGGAGGTTTGAGCGCGTTCTGAATCGGAATATAGGCTTGGGAGCGAGGCGAGTCTCCTTTCTAACCTTGTAAGAGGGAATTGTCCTCATAGGTGAATTAATATATTATGTGCTCCTATTTGTGGGGGCTACGTACGCACGAGGTGACGAGAGTCCGTGCGTAGCTACTATTATGCTATTGTCCGGGTAGTCTAGGACCTAGAAGCATGCTACACTTGGATGAATTGTAAACTTATTGACAGCTCGAATTGCTTAAACCACCTCGAATTATTAAATAATTTCAAAAAGGATTAAACTTCTTTTCTTACATTGTTAAAAGAGAAAGTGGCTTTTATCTGAATAAATATTCCCCGATAAATTCTTAATTGGCTATCTGAGAATGTATGTCTATGTGTACCTGCATCGCACGTATGATTCGCGAGCAGGGGGATTGTTTATTACAGGTTGACCATGTCGCATGGATAGTTCGCGAGCGGGGTAATAGATGCATCTATGGTTCGTGTCGTTCGACCCTCGGCAGTGCACAGTTTATTTTCTATTGGACCGGGCCGTACGCCTCGGCATGATTTGCGCATGCTTGTATTGCTGCCTTGAACTTATTAAAGTTGATATTGCCTCTTCATGGCTTGGGAATATTTGGATAAATAATGAAAAGGAATTTTGGAAATTTCCTATAAAAGAAAATAATTGTTCACTTGTTTCCTTCTATTGGATTAAAATCATGTTTATAGAAATCCGCGATTTAATGTTTTATTGACATCACTATTGGACCCTTAGTAAGTGTCGAAGTCGACCATCTCGTCTCTACTTCTTCGAGATTAGGCGGGTTACTTACTGAGTACACGTTGTTTATGTACTCATACTACACTTTTGTGCATTTTTGTTGCATAGGTATATGTAACTCTAGTGGCCTACTGGGCGTAGCAGCACGAATGATTTGGGGACTAGGTGAGTTGCATTATTCGAGGCGGCTCGCAGCTAGTATAGTCCCTTCCAGTATATTGTATTTACTTTCTGTCCACTGTATTTCGGACGGATGTTGTGTGATATTATTTCTTAGAAATTGCTCATGCACTTGTGACACCGGGTTCTGGGATGATTTTAAATATTTTCTATTAATTGCTTATTATTTAATTTAATTGGAGCAGTTGTCTCTTTACTTATGAAATTACAAGGAAAATCTGGGTTTTCAAAATTGTCTAAATTGGAATCTAATTAAGAATTTTAGTTGGCTTGCCTGTCAGCAGGTCCGGCGCCATCACCGCCCTTAGTGGATTTTGGGTCGTGACAACATGGTATCAGAGCACTAGGTTCCTAGGGTCTCACGAGTCATGAGCAAGTCCAGTTGAGTCTCGCGGATCGGTACGGAGACGTCTGTACTTTTCCTCGGGAGGCTGCAGGACTGTTAGGAGTACTTCCCTTCTTGATTCCTTATCGTGCGACTTGATCCTTGGGGGCGTATGCCTTTAACTCATTCCTACTCAATCTTACGTGATGCAAACCGCTTGTTATAAATCTAGAACTGAAGTACTGTAATGGTAATACAGATGTGATACGGGATGTTTCTCCCGGTATAGCTGATCGGATTATTATCGTCGCTTTATAGCAGGATATCTTATTGTTTCAGCCCAGTAGCGGTACCTATGAGGGCTCTGAGGCTAGGCACAAGTTGCCATGTTGCTTATGAACTATTGTTCCGCAATATTGATATGATGGTAGGACATTTGCCTACGTGTCGGGGCGGTAAATAACTTGAAGGGAGGTTTACTCAGTGCATAATCAAGGGAATCAAATTTTTTTTATTTCCCGGCAGGGGAAAGGCAATCGGACTAAGAATGGTCAGATGTGGGCTGGCGGAGTAAAGAGACTTGGTATTTGCAAGCGTGGTGGAGCTTTCTTCTATGATGGGGTGTCGTTGTCCGAATTTAACGTACCAAGTTCGCCGGTGTTATGATCTTCTTCAATTCGCCTTTGGGGCAAGCTATTATGAGATAGTATCAAAAATGCGGCTGTCAGATATCGCAGGGTGCGGTAGTTCAGGGTTGAATCAGTGTTTCTAATGTCGACGGTATGAGAAAGATGATCTTCCGAAAGGTGTAAAGTTGGCAGCAATTGTGGGTTCAAGTGCCACGAAGATAGATTTTATTTAAGACAACAGCTGAGCAGTAAAGGATGAGGAAAGGCATGTGGAAAGTGGTAGGCGGTGGCTAACATTTCTAGAAGGCCAAGTATAAGAGGCAAAGGTCGAGTAGTCGACTAAAGCGGCGAGTTCCGCCAAAGTGGGAGAGTGGTGGAGTTGCGTATGGGCATTGGGGTAGGATGACTATGCGCCTTAAGGAGAGTCTGGGATGACTTGCGAATATTAGTAATTTGGTGATTGAGGTCTACGGATTTAATTTGGAGTATGGGCTATTATGCGGTAGGAGATTTGATATAACGGGAAGGAGCTGTTTGAATGAAGAAGGATACAACATAACCTTGAATTGGAAGAACTTTGCCGCACATTTAAATGATGTCCACGAGGGGTGAATGGACTCGTGTAGCTGGAAAGAGAGCTCGGACTCCGGATGGGTTATTGGTGTCGTAGTGATTGTACCCCGTGCAGTAGCGTTGGGAGATGTCGGGGAGTGATTTCTACAGGTGGGTTATTCCTGTGAGCAGTATAGCGGTCGCGTGGTTGGCGAGGCTTCTGCGAAGAATTCTATGGGTTATACAGTGAAGGGATCGGTCGTGCGAATGTTGTTGATGATTCAGAGTATAAAAAGGGGGTTTCTACAGTAAGATATCGAGAATTTCGGCGGTTGATTGCGCAAGGTTATGTCAATAGGAGATTAAGAATCCTGGTAAATTCCAGAGTTGTGTAATAGTGGCTTCGAGCTAAGTGGGAGAGTCTCACCGCCTATGATGGGGTTGCATGGTTAATTACTTGCGGGGTTTCTGATTTTTAGCATATTGATGGGTTATCTCAGCTACAGGAAAAGAACATAGGTGGTAATTTGAGCAAAGGAATTATTAAAGGTGGGCTATCGCTGGCCTTATTGGCCCATGTTCAGACTTGGGGAAGGATTCAGGATTGTGCTTTGTAAAGATGCGGGTTCCAAGGGAATGATTCTGCCAGGTGCTTCACCAATGGGGTATTCATCTGCTAGAAGATTTATGGAATTGATTATATTCGGGGCCAAGTCAGAGCGGGTGGCTCTCAACAACGGTCCTAGTGAATTCAAAAGATAAAGTGTGATGCCTAATGATTTCGAGCCTATAGGTACGGTTAAGAATCAAGCTTGATAGAAGCCTATGAGAAGAGGCACAGAATGTTCTATGATGTTTTGACTTGCGATGTAGCAAT